>NC_142931.1:42804653-42909653 GCF_046866305.1 Octopus bimaculoides | reverse complement strand
AAGTTTGAAAGTCTTTCCGTACCAAAAACATTACGTAAAACATTAATGAAAAATGTGGCCCCCGTTTTAAAATAGATCCGAAAATTGAATATATCTTAAACAGCGCTCCAAACAGCACAACGTTTATCTAACGCTAGAGATCACATTGTTCTTTGTTTTGTTTTGCTTTCCTGTCCTAGAGTTTATTCTAATTTAAAGCAAGCTCTCCTCATTTTTGCATGAACGCAACCGAGATGTTGTCCCTATCGCCAATTTACTCCTACTGCTATTGAAAGCCTGTCACTGTTATCCGCATCTCAAATGCACCGTTTCTCACCTCGAAGAGATGATTGTATACAAGATTTGAACTCTCAGTGCAGAGATCCAGAAGAAATATTGCAAAGCATTCTATCCGACGTTCAAAAGGCACACTACATATATATACCGAGAAGTGAGGAGAGACACACATTAATGGATGTGCGCGTGTGTTTTGTCGGATGCATGTTTTTTGTCGTATGTGGATTAAAGTTTTCGTTAATTAAACTTTATGAACAAAAGTACTCATCGGAGGAAGAAGTACTAAGACCAATTGAACTAACCTTTACATCCTGGTTTTGCAATCATACTTACCTTATATAAGAGCAAACATATGCCCTCCCTTTCTCTCTTCTTTCTCTTTCTCCCTCTCTCTCTCTCTCTCTCTCTCTCTCTCTCTCTCTCTCTCTCTCTCTCTCTCTCTCTCTCTCTCTCTCTCTCTCTTTCATGCACACAGACATACGAACATACACATAAGCGTTTACAAGAATAATAGCATCAACTATAATAAAAATAACAACAGTGACGACAACGTTTACAATGTAAACAACCTTAACAACAACAGCAAACAGCAGGGTATCAAATATGTCTACCGCAGTAACATTAACACCAGCAGGAATAAAAAGAACAACAGCAATGAAGCAAAAATGAAAACGATAAAGATAATAACTACAACACCATCACCAGCATTTACAGGAACAAGTGTATTGCTTAACCCACAGCAATAAAATCAGCAAGAACAACAACGAATAATGAAACATTACATTAGCTGTAATAAAAAACGATAACAACTGCTGCAGCTTGTTTATTTGTCGCTATAAGCAATCAAATGAAGAGGGACCTCATACTTTCAATGCAAAAACGTTATACTTTCCAGGAAAATAGGTACCATGAGGAAGTACATATCACTGATGTAAGCGTCTTACAGTGTATAAAGCTGAGCTATATGATACTGATTTAAACTGGGGTGTAAGCTCCCGTATGTGTAATGTCTGTAGGAGAGTTTGATCTGAGTCTGGTCCCTTCCTCAAACAGCGCTGATAACAGTAACAAGAGAAAAACACAAGGCAGGATAGCAATAACAGCATGCATCAAGCATCACAAGTAATAAAACAACATCTGCGACAATAACATTAACAAGAAGAAAAATAGTTACATCATAGATACTGAAAACAACAAAAGCAATAGCTATACCGTTTGAAAATAACCTCTTGAGTTGCTGTAAACGCGAAATTTCTCAAGATTTTGTATTTGGAATGTCGAAATAAAAAGTCTCCTTGAAAAAATAAAATTGATTAGAATACAAAAACACATAATAAATAAAGCAAACAGAACAAAACAAATTTTCTACCTAAAAAAACGAAATAAAAGGTTTCATTTCAAGCTAAGACATTTTATAGTAAAAGTTTAGTGTTTTTCGCCCTCAGTACTCCTACTTACGCCACCCGACACTCCCACTTTCCCCTTTATCTCACATTATATGCATTTCTTCACTTCTGAACAAACAAGCAAATAACATCACATGACTTGACATGTCAACATCTGCTCTTCATAAACAGAAAAATTGACGTCGTTTTAAGACACTATCAAATCTGACGAATTTTCAGCATAAAATAACGCAAAGCAAAATAAATTAAAGTAATAATAAGAATATATGGAAGTAAATGAAACTGTATTTACAAATAACATGGCTTGAGCCCAACAATTTCTTCATAAATTCTTTTTGATATTTTATTAATTCAATTTCTTTATTTAGTTATTCATTTATGGCTTTTTGCACAACAATTCTTTTCACTATATTCTCCATCTCGGAGCACTGTCCTTGCCTCTTTGAACGTTATCACATATCAACCACTACTCTCAAAGCTCTATGCATCATAACAGGCATCTCACGTACACTCAAACACACACACACACACACACACACACACACACACACACACACACACACACACACACACATACAGAGGCATACACAAATGCTAACACTACGATTAATCCATCAGCAAATGATGACTTGGAATCAGTGCCAGCTAAATAGACAAACGATGCAATTCAAGGCTGTAGAACTTGCACTTCCACCACCCCAACAACATTACTTATACCTAGAGACTTTCGCAGAATGTCTAAGCACTACTGTAGCACTTTAAAATCGATCACTTTTGATTAAGACAAACAACTTTATACACGCCAAATTTCATTTCACTTGTTCAAATTTTCATTTTGGCTATTCTTCCTTTTACTTTTTACAGTCCTTGGGATAGCTAGCTAGCTAGATAGAGAGATAGACAGATAGACAGATAGACAGACAGACAGATATGGGACGCCTTCCATATAGTTTCTACAGTTTCTAACTATTAATTTCACTCTCAAAAGATACCGAAACCAAGCCGTTGCGAAGAAAACTTCTTAACCACACAGCCATGCCAGCGCCTATAATAATGTAGAGATTTTGATAATAAATCTCCTAAAATATATTTCACAGCAATTTACTGAACACTGCTGTTATTTCAGGAATGTAAAAAAAAATAATAAATAAATAAAATTATGCTGGTATCACTGAGTCTTGTTGAAATACGTATAGGTTCTCACTGCGTACGTCATCCATCCACAGCTTAACAATTGTTTCGAATAACTCAAAGTGTCTAGCAGCATTAATTCGAACCCTGTAAAAAGATTTGAGATGGCCTTCGTTACTCATCACAGTAGCTAGAATTTTAGTGTGCATCACTTAGTGGTCTTGTTCGAAGATTTTCTCATCAGAAATGAGCCAAAGCTTGCCATGTTCACGAGATTTTAAAACCTAATTAAGAAACAGCTTGCTACGGATCAAACGTTTTATCCATGTCCTTGCAGATATGATTTGGCATCTTGTATCGAATGCCCTTGTGCTCCACAATGAAATAGCCCACTCCAACACCTGGAGTTCTTTGGCGATGGTCCTTATTCATTTTTCGAGGACATTATCGATAGTGTTTTGAACCTGATGATAAATTAAGATGTCCTTATAGTGTCTGAATATGTAGAATGTTTTGTTTTTCTCTTTGATATATTTGAAAAATTCTCTCCAGAGTCTTCGAGTTCCATCCGAGGTTTGTGTTCAAAAGACCATCCAACATTTAGAGAATTGTCTATTCGCTGTGTTCTGCGCATATAGCAACAATGGCTGCATGACTTTTCATTTCACGTGTTAGCATTTTATTTGTAACGGAAGACCTGAAAGAAATGAAGACGTAATTAGTTAAATGAGTGTAATATTGGTTTCAAATTTTGACACAATGTTAGGTGGGGAGTAAATCGATTACATCAACTCCAGTCTTCAAATGGTGCTTATTTTATCGATCCCCAAAGAGATAAAGGTAAGGTTGACCTTTGATGAGAGTAATATACTGATGACTAAGTGCCCTCAAATAACTCGCGCACCTTGTGTATGTATAATACGCAAATACATACATATATATATTGTGTATATATGTATGCATGTGCACGCGGGCGCGTGTTTGTACAGTATTGTATAGGTTCAGGCATAGTTGTGTGGTAAAAAGCTTGCTTCCAAACCACACCGTTTCGACTTCCGAATCACTACATGGCACCTTGGGCAAGTGTCTTCCACTATAACACCAGGTCGACCAAACTCTTGTGAGTAAATTTTATAGATAGAAACTGAAAGCAAATCGTACGCAGGCGCGCGTATCCGTCCGTGTGTGGGGGCGAATCCGTGTGAGTGTACGCCCGTGTGTCTATGTATGCACGTGTTTGTGTGTGTGTGTGTGTGTGTGTGTGTGTGTGTGTGTGTGTGTGTGGTTGTGTAATAAGAGATTTTCACATTCTCATTTCTGCTTGCTCCAGTCTTTGTACAACAGTTTTGATTATTGCAACTCTTTCTCAGATTGCAGAAAAGAAGTCAACCTTAAGGCCTTTATACGGTTCAGCAAAAGAGAAATAACTTATAAGTGATATCAGAAATTTCCCAGACCAGAATTTCTGTAAATAATGAAATTTATATATTCGGGTACCATCCCTTTCGAATAATCTCCCTGAAAGCATGTATACCCTTCCCAGTACTGCTTCTACACCTCAAAGGCATTGCAGAAGTCATCTCCCTAAAGACCGTTAAATACCGCTTGGCCTTCCATTTGAGTTTCATCTACCGTCAAGAAGCACTATCTTATCAAAGTCAATGTCATTATGTGAAGCACAAAAAAGTTACAGGGATAGGTCAAGCGAGTACAAAGAGTCTGAAAAGACACCGCATTTTGTTCCTTGTCAAACACTACATCGTCTTTAGGGACATGTGAGTTGGATGTAATGTTATGATGCAGCAGCCCATTGCACTTGTACCACAGTTACCATAGTTTCATTACATATTTTTGGTGTTGTTTTTGGGAGGATTTTTTGGTGTTTCACTTATGATTGTTCATCAGGAAAAATTGTCACGTTTAGCTGACACTCGAAAAACCTTGAAATGTACGCGGCTAAAGAAAATTCGCCAAAAGTCTAACGAAGTATTTCTAGAGTTTTAGTAGCAAAATTTACCAAAATTCCTCTAGTATTTGCTGCACACATATCTCTCGACTTTGTCTGCCGTCGTAAAAATATCGGAAAACTTCACGTATTAATCAGAATAAAAGTACAGAGCATGAAGCGTATTTAAACTGATTTAATGAGCAGGTTACAGATCACAGTCAGTAGTGCACTCTTTTCCGTTGAGCAGTACTATCATAGCGGAGGCACAATGGCCTAGTGGTTAGGATAGCGGACTCGCAGTTGTAGGATCACGGTTTCGATTCCCAGACCGGTGTTGTGAATGTTTATTGAGCGAAAACACCTAAAGTTTCACGAGGCTCCGACAGGAGTGGTGGCGAACCCTATTGTACATTTTCAGCACAGCTTTCTCTCACTCTTTCTTCCTGTTTCTTCTGTTGTACTTGTATTTCAAAAGGCCAACCTTCTTCCCGAGAACTACGTTAAGGGTACACGTGTCTGTGGAGTGCTCAGCCACTTGCACGTTAATTTCACGAGCAGGCTGTTCCGTTGATTGGATCAACTGGAACCCTCGTCGTCGTAACCGACGGAGTGCCACAACTATCATGGCACGTGCTCGTATGTTTTCATATTGTCTGTTCTTGTCTACAGCAACTGATATGTTTCCTTGTATAATGCTCCACAAGTGTGTTTGTGTGTGAGATTTCATGATTGAGTAAACATTTAAAATCGCAAAATATTCAAATGTTATTAATATTAAGTTTCCCAGGAGGTAGGGGTCAGCTGGAAGAATGGATTGCACGCTGGGCAACATTTTTAGCAGCAATTTGTCCGTCTTTGCTTTCTGAGTTTGTATTCCGCCCAGGTCGACTTTGCCTTTCATCCTTTCTGGGTTGATAAAATAAGTACCAGTTGAGCATTGGGATCACGGTAGACGACTTAACCCCTTCCCGAAACTGCTGGTCTTATGCTACGATTTGCAATCAATATTAAATTACCCACGAGTGGTGTCGGTAAAATAAAATTTTCGATAACAAGAAGAATAAAAAACATTTCAAATTATAGGAATTCTCTTTAAAAATAAATATTGTTTAAATTCGTGCTTGTCAGAAAAACCTCAGACTATCTCTAAAATAAAACATGTATGAGATATGTTTTACAAATTTATTTGTAGCAAATTATCTTTATAAGTTGTACATCGCCTCAAGAGATTTTCAGCAGATATCTTATGTTATGATTAATTTGCTATTTCATACGGTTAATATAGCATGAGAAGTGTTACTCCCCCAAAGAAAATGTTAATATATGTGAAAAATATTGCTGTATAGTTAGCAGTTAAGATGCTAGAAGGGACATTTAACGAAAATTTCATTGAAAAATCCTGCCTGAGAACCCATCTGAATTATTTCGAACTTTTTCACCTACATTCTTTCACTTAAAGCAAAGAATGTTGACAACTTTACAACTTACATCAACATATCGACTCTCTACTTATTTTAATTCTGGATTACTAGTTTTACGTTACTGATATGAAAAAAAAAACACCACTTTCTTTTACTGTAATAATCTGTGGTAAACTTGTTTAGACTCAAGATAAATTCTAAAATATTTTCAATAATTCTTCTTTATTTTAACCGTTCAATCCAGAACTTATATTTCTTTTATGTTTAGGTTAATGAAGACACTGATTTACATCATAGATATAAAAGCAAATACAGTACCAGATTTTCTTGAAGAAAATTATTGATGACGATTGAGGTGTGCGGCAAAAACATATGCCCTAATTATATGGAAGTTATTTTATAACATCATAGACCACTTCTGTATCTTTTTAAACTGTGAATCTTATGCCTATTGTTATTTATTTCCCTATTCTCTGAGTAAATATAGCATGTCTAGCTAAATTCTCTGAAGTTAATTGACGGTTTTACGAATATAAATTATGTCGTGGCCTAGAAATAAAAGTCGGGTTTATTCATGCAGATTACTTTTAAATATTGTTAGTGTAGATTCAATAGCACCAATGCATTGAGTTCAATGTTAATTTTAGCGAAGAGTTTTCATGTCAGATCGTGGATTCGGACAAAATGTTCTTGTAGTGAAGACTGTCTGAAAACATTTAGAAAAGTATCTTGCAACACCGCAATATTTATAATCAATGTTGACCAAAAGGGGTGACATGAAAAATATAAAAATGATTGAAGAAAACTGATTATATATTATCTCTTAAGTGTTACTAATCTACATCTGCAAAAACTTATCTATCTCTCTAAGATCATTTCCAATACACAGTACAGAATATTTTAAAATGAAAATTAGTAACTGGTATGTGTGTGTGAAGAGATAGAATTATGAATTATGAATTATGTACGAGTTTATCATTTTGTATACAACAAAAATTGATAACATAAAGTAAAGATATGGGGATAGATGGAGAGAATTTAGAAAAGGGTACCTAAAGTTATAAGAGGAAAAGTATTATCTTTGCAACAACGGAAAAAATGGAGGGTACAACATCACGGTGCTCAGTAGGTCAGTAACTGGATTGTCTTCGTGGAAATTTTATTTGCCTACAAGGTGATCGGATTTGTATTGAATGAGAATTTATGCATGCTATATATTTGCCACCCAAGCCATGTCAGTAAAATAAGTTATATTTGGGACCTTATAAAGTATTCATAACTGTTCAGGACATATATGTCTGGTTCCAACTAGAAAATTTGCTGTAATCTGTAGCGTGTGAAGAATGCAGCTCATGATACGATATTATCGCGTATTAGATCGCCTAAAATGAGTTTGCCTGATGGTTTGTATTGTTTACGTAACTGATGTGTTGTGAATGTGATTTGTTATGCGACTTTACTACTACGACTAGACTGTCAAATGCGAATAGTAGTATGATGTCGGGATCTATGGTTCATAAATAATGTTTACAGCCTGGTTAATTTATTGAAATCGTGCAATATTGAATAATGAAGAGAAGGAGAGATATGGAAGCGTATGCGGAAGTATAACAGATGAAGATTGAGCGTAGCTGTATCAATGCATAAGATGATATTTTAAAGACTGAAGACATAGTTTAGTATTGCAGTACGCTAAAGTGACGGTTGAATTAGTCTGGTCTGTTAATATATGATACAAAGAAAGGATGCATAGCGCCTTATGACAGTTGACTATTCTCACTTGCAATTTCTATCGGACAGAGCTGAAAAAGATGATGATTTACACAGGAATTAATAGATGTGACAGACAGATATACAAATGAATCAAACGTTTTAGTTCTAATCGACCTGACGGTACTAATAATATATAACGATCAAATTTTGGTATCAAAGAAGAAATGTCTTGCTGATTTAATAGTTCCTTCTGTTTAGATTTTGGTGGAGTTTATGATATTCCTTTCAGCATAAGAATGAGATGTAAGATATCTTATTTCTAACAACGATGCTGATCTGCATCAAAAGTCCGTTTGAAGCGCAAAAATCTTCATTGACTTCTCCATTATCTTAATGTCTGGTAGAGGGACAGTAATCATCGGAAGATAGGGAAGCGGTAGCTTATGCACTAAGAGTAAGAAAACTAGCAAGGAATTACACTGATCGACACGAAGACCGTTATCATCTTAAATTCTTCGATGTATCTGCATATCTTGCCTGTACCTCATCAACCACCCATACCCGTATTAAGCACTTTAACACATCTTTCTGTTTAAATGTCATCTGGTGCATATTTTCTCTCTAGTCGTTGGGCATTATGAATTCAAATAGAAATTTAAACTCGCTAAATTCACCCAGTTATCTATAGCTTCCTGTCTAGTTCGTATGATTGTGTTTAAGCCTCTATATACAGAACGCACACGCGAAGACATGTATGTATATCTGTGTGTGTGTCCGCGTGCGCGCGTGCATATGTGTGTGTATATGATTGTTTGTTTTATAGATTTGTGTATTTACGTAGATTAAACATGCACTGAATAAAACAACCAACAGAGTCAAAATGATATTTCTTATCATTATTGAAACTTTCTTAAAGTTTCCACGACGCTAGTTCTTTCAGAATTCGAGACTGACAATATATGTGTCTGTGTAATTGTGCTAAAGTGAGTTCATGTAGATAATAAAGGGAAAATAATGCACAGTGACTGTAGTTGAACGAATCCAGTGTATTACAGGTTTTTACTCCATTGCGCACAAATCAATGCTAGATAAATAAGAATTGGTATTTATCCTAGCATTTCATATCTTTACCAAGTTCTTACTCTTGTATATGTAGTTACTCATTTATATATTCATGTATACGTACATCCATACATACAAGTCCCTCCCGTATATACATACATATATATATATATATACTCTGCGTTTCAAATTATTAACGACGTAACATTTTTTTCATTTTATTGAAAAACTACTCGTAATTCAACGAAATTGCCACAGAATGATGGTAACAGTTTATGCGCGTGGTGTGTAAAAAACGTGAGGTTTTGTGCAAGTGTAAACAAACTGCGGCCATTTGCATGATTTCCATGAACTTTCAGTATTCTAAATTATTAACGAGAAGTCTGATAATCTTATGATTATGGGTCGTAAATGTGAGCTAACCGCTTCAGAGAAATCTGTTAATACTTCTAAACTTGCAAAAAATAAATCAAACTTAGAAATATCTGAAATAATTGGAAGATATCACCAAACGATGAAAACATTTGTTACAGCTCCTACGAAGATACATAAAAGAGCCAACAAAGGTCAGTCGAGGACTGTTTGTCAATGTTCTCTGTCATAAATTAAGCATGAATCTGTAAAGAATCCAGGTCTTAGAAATGGAGAACTTTTCAAGCGCATTGGCGAAACGACTGTGTTCAGAACTGCTCGATGTCATCTTCTGAAAAAGTCGGTAAACTAGTGACATTAGTAACAAGACCTCTTTTATACAAAATACACATACAAAACCGTCTGAAATAAGCAGAAGATAACATGATGGTCGACTTTTTAAAAGTTTTGTTTACGGACGAAACGCGTGCTACCCTTGATGGACTTGATGACTGGAGCAAGGAATGGGCTGTAAATGGATGAGATCATCACCAACGCCCGAGCCACAAGCATGGGGTGGGGCGGTGGCATCATGATTAGGGCAGGTATTTTGGAGATATTATGGCTAGTCCTTGAAAAGTGCCAGACGGTGTTAAAATGACTGCGGGTGCTTACATAGCCTTTCTGAGGGGAAAAGCAAAGGATCACCTTCAAGACAACCATAATATTCCCGCAAAATAATGCATCCTCGCACTCAGCGAATAAAATTACACATACAGCAAAATATGCCGAATATTCTCCTTTGTTACTTCCATTATAACTTTCAAAAAATAACTTAAAATCGAACTGCACGCTTCAAAGCTTCCACTAAGAATATGAGAAAACCGCATTATTTATGGGATGACCCAATATATATTATGTGGGAGAGGTTGTCCCCTACGTTCGCTTGACAGCTAGTGTTAGTGTGTTTCTGTTCTCATATCGTAGGGTCTTGACAAAAGAAACCGGTAGAATAAATAACAAGCTTTGAAAACAAAATAACTACTGGTGTCGATTCGTTTGACCGAAATTTTTCAAGGCGGTGTCCCATCACGGCTGCAGTCAAATAACTAGAACAAGTGAGATATAAAAAGCATAAATATTTGTGTATAAATAAGGCGGTGACCTGACAGAAACGTTAGCACGCTGTGCGAAATGCTTAGCCGTATTTCGTCTGCCGCTACGTTCTGAGTTCAAATTCCGCCGAGGTCGACTCTGCCTTTTATCCTTTCGGGGTTGATTAAATAAGTATCAGTTACTTACTGGGGTCGATATAATCGACTTAATCCGTTTGTCTGTCCTTGTTTGTCCCCTCTGTGTGCAGCCCCTTGTGGGCAGTAAAGAAATGAGGTATTTCGTCTGTCTTTACGTTCTGAGTTCAAATTCCGCCAAGGTCGACTTTGCCTTTCATCCTTTCGGGGTCGTACCAGTTGCGTACTGGGTCGATCTAATCGACTGGACCCTCCCCAAAAATTTCGGGCCTTGTGCCTAGAGTAGAAAAGAATATGTTTATGTATATATCTACATAAACATATATTTATAAACACGTGTATACATTTATAAAATACATATATATATATATATATATATATATATATATATGGGAGAATGTACGAAAAAACAACAACAGACGAGGACAGGTGGTGTAAATAACAAAAGTATATATTAGTATGACGCTCGGGAATACGGAAAGTCTTTGACGTTTCGAGCTACGCTCTTCAACAGAAAGAATACGGAGACAAAGAGAAAAACACGGAGAAAAGAAAAATTGAATAGTGTTCAGTCAACTGTCAATCATATATATATATATATATATATATATATATATATATTTATATAAATATGTATATATGTGTTATTTCTTTACTACCCACAAGGGGCTACACACAGAGGGGACAAACAAGGACAGACAAACGGATTAAGTCGATTATGTCGACCCAGTGCGTAACTGGTACTTATTTAATCGCCCCCGAAAGGATGAAAGGCAAAGTCGACCTCGGCGGGATTTGAACTCAGAACGTAGCGGCAGACGAAATACGGCTAAGCATTTCGCCCGGCGTGCTAACGTTTCTGCCAGCTCTGTATGTGTGTGTGTGTGTGTGTGTGTGTGTGTGTGTGTGTGTGTGTGTGTGTGTGTGTGTGTGTGTGTGTGTGTGTGTGTGTGTGCGTGTGTGTGTGTATTATTTATATATCGCGAACACCATACTTCGGTCTTAACATGTACGCAAGAAAACTTCCCAGCCATGCACACTTTGATAAAAGTCGAAATTTTCGATGCCTATAACATTCAGCTCTATATTAATGTCGGTGTATCATCAGCGAAAATGTTGCCGTTAAAGCTGGGCAAAGCATACAGACTATGATGGGCGCGTCATATTTTTTCATTTCTTTTTTTTTTTTACTTTTTCTTTTTTTTTTCTTTTCTGTTACAGTAACATCAAAACCTAAACAGCTGGAGTTGTCTGGTGTCTGATTCCACTGTAGGAGGGGGATGACTTCGCTTTAAAGAGAAAGGTTATTGTCTTTCATACATACATACAATAATATATGTATGCAGGCATATATATATATATATATACATTCACACGCACACACACACACACACACACACACACACACACACACACACACACACACACACACACACACACATATATATATATATATATATATGACGACGTGTTAGTGGAGGGCAAACCTTTAGTTCTTTTGTAGTTTTGTCTGTCTATTTTATAGTTCATGTTTTATTTTTCTCTTTTGTTTTTAGCTTCAAATAGTTTTTATGAATTTCTAATTTTGATTTAACGTATTGTGTAATACCATTGCTATAGTAGCTAGCTTTCTTTCTCTCTCTTTCCCTCTCACAGTCTTCCGATGTATATATATATATATATATATATATATATATATATATATACATGTATATTTGTGTGTGTATATATATATATATATATATATATATATATATATATATATATATATATATATATATATATGTTTGCATGTATATTTGCATATATGTATGTATGTATATATGCACATGCTCTCGCCGTCGTATATATGTATATGCATGTATATATGTGTTATTTGCTTGCATCGTTTGGATGTAAAGAATTTACCAGCCGTAGAGTAATATAATTGTAGTAAGCGGGAGGTGCGCCCTGTAAATTTGGTAATGATCTGTCTCTGTACATGCAGTGCATGCAGTACATGCATCCATATATATGTGTGTATGCGTGTATGCGTGTATGATTGCGCGCGTGTATATTTGTATGCATTTATGTATGTACATATATATGTGTATCCACGTGTGTATGCAGATACATGCAGTAGAGTTGCGTGAAAAGTCTACTTATAATATTGGTATGTATACTCATAGAAATATACATAGTAAAGTAGCCAAAGTGTATTAAAACCTTTATATATCCATATATCATTATGTGTATATACTTGTGTGCGTAACTGTGGGTAAGTGTGTGTGTGTGTACTTGCGCGTGCGTATTTGTGCTCGTGTTTTTGAAATGATGTCCGTCTTGCATACGGAACTTTTTTTGTAATTTATTTTTGTTTTATTTTTCAAGCAAACGAAAATTTTAATTTGTTAAGCCTGTTGCATGTACATTCTAAATAGTTGTTGAGAATCAAAACAGATGTAGAAAAAAGAATAAGTGGATAAGATGAAGTTAAATTTGTAGATGAAGATGATAATGGTTTAGAAGTATTAGTTCCAACATCAGAATCAACAACAACCAATAGTGAGCTTTTACATAGTTGCTCGATCTCCAACAAATAGCAGCCAATCCTCCCTCAAATTACATTCTACTGTAGTAAAAGTGGACGAATACGGCTGGACGGTAAACCTCTATAGACGTTTGTAATTACAAACACAAGCATGAAGGTATAAAACGGCCATATGCGAGGTGGCATCAAAAAGTTGTCGAAGTAGTTATGTTTAATAAAAAATAACTTTACTTAAGTTTTAATATCATCTTCAAAATTACTTTGCGCAGCACTACACTGGCCCTAGCGTTCTTGTCACTTTTGGAATCCGGCCTGGAAGTCGTTTTCCGTAAATGAGTTGAGTACCTCCTACGATTCGCTTTGAATCTTGACTATTACTCATGAGTTTCATCTTGAAAATGTTAGAAGTATTTTTAAAGTGCAAAATTTTAAAATTTTGCTAGTAAGAATGTGAATTAAATCATATTGTTACAAATAACAAAAGATTCATATTTATTTCAAACACAGCATTTTATATTGGTTCTTTTAATGTTAACAATTAAAACAATGAGCATAAAAGGGAAGGTACCTTCTGGGAATATTTCTTTAAAACTTTTAATATTACTGTATGTACTAGAAATATTTAATTCTATCATCTATTTTTCATTACATTTTCAGTTCAGTGTTCTTGGTTTTTCTGCTACAGTCATCATTTTCAGAAAATCTATTATCGACAGAGAAGAGAAGTGAGAGAAAGAGTGAGAGAATATTTTGAGTAAAGTACTAAAGTACGCTACATCTTTTTTCCTACGATAGTTCGCATTTGTCAAATTATTAATTTCCCATTGATTAAATACTATTTAAATCGCATGAAGGCGGCGAGCTGGCAGAAACGTTAGCACGCTGGGCGAAATGCTAAGCAGTATTTCGTCTGTGTCTTTTGTTTCTTACGCGTCGCACATATGTTCGTGGTGAAAATTGCTGTTTCTTAGTGTTAATATTGATAATAACTGCTGTTTTTTGTTAAATTGTTGAATTTCTTAACTGTTGGAGTTTTCATTTGAAAACAATAAGTGCTTGTAGAAAGCACGCGTTGTTCATTCCCCCGTTGGGGGGAAGAATGTCGTCTAACGAGGAGCCTTGTTTCACCTGTTTGTTTCACCTGTTGAAAGGAAGAATTACATGTTGTCTGGCGAGGAGCCAACTACGAACAATGGAATTTTTCATTCCCCCGTTGCAAAAAAGAATGACAAAATGTATGAATATTTGGAGATGTGTCTGAAAGCTCATCAGAACTTTCACTAGAAGAATTCCCGAGTTTGCCAAAAAAACAAAAGTATTGTGTCCAAAAGAATAATTGATGCACCTAGCATCCAAACTGAACAACCGAAAAAAGAAAAAAAAGTTTTGAGTTGGCAGCTGGGGGTAGAACCCGGCTGCTTTCGACGAATAAGTGTGATTTCATGAAACACTGTGAAATGATGCAAATAAACGATAACGTGGTTAAAATACAACCACCGGAGAAATTACTATTAGAAGAAAAACAAAAAACAATATTTAAAACATACTGTTTCCAAAAAAGAAAAATTAAGAAAATTACAGAAGAGAAGATAGAGAAGTGCCTGAAACCAATCTGGAGTGACATGTTTATCTGACAAGAGGCAGGAAATTTGGTACGGTGGAAGTAAGGTTTACCAACAAAGAAATTGCACAAAAACATTCAGTAGAAACACTGAAAACGGACGACGTGGTTTTCATCCCCACCTATATGGGGATGAGAACGTCCAGAATTAAAATCACAAGGGTCCCACCGGAAGTGGATCCTATGTGGTTGGTGGCGGCAGTCTTAATCAAACAGGAAGAGAAAATTACTCTCCTCCAGGCTGCCGCTACCGAAAACGCTAACTGGACTGGTCAAACACTTAGTCTCCTCATCCAGGCTGACCCTAAAATAACTGAAGCAATTCCCGAGACAATTGAGATAGGGGAGGAGACCTTCGTGATGTTTGTTGCGGGCCGAAAACCCCGATGTTTTTTGTGTGGCCAATTAGGCCACATTCGAAGGAACTGCAAAGAAAATGAGGAAGAGGAGGAAGAGGAGGAAGAGGAGAAAGAAGAAAAAGCGGAAGAAGAAAAAAAAGATGAGAAGAAAACAACAAACAAAAGGAAAATGCAATCAGCAACTCAACCGAGAGCGGCGGCTACTACAGAACAACGATCAAAAAAGACTGCCAGAAGAGAAAAAGAGGAAAAAGGCATAATAGCCGTATACATTAAAGATACTGAGCTAACGAGAGACATTCAATTGATTAAGACTGCAAAAAATAGATAACCTTTCGGAGAAATTTACCAACTATGACTTGTATGAAGTCTCAAATAAGATTCATAGAATTTTACAGAACAAATACCGTAAGACAGTATCATCAATGAGATTGGACTTTAGTAATTCTATATTTACCAGCCCTGATCCCGCGAGAAAAGGAAACTCCTCCTCCACCTGATAATTCTGTGTCGGTAATGAGACTGGATTTTAACCAATCTAATTTCCAAGACCTGCCACCTCCGACCCTGTATCAAGAAAAGGTGGAGGGTCCCTCTCCACCGGACACCCCAGATTAACAGGTAAGTAATGTCTATTCACATTGGTTATATAAATGTCCGTGGCCTGACGTCTAGCTGGAAGCAAGGACGCTTCCTAAATGACATCAGATCAAGAAAATTGGATGTGATTGTTGCAACGGAAACTCGGGTAAAGGGGCCAAGAGAACTGCTCCCCCTTCTGAATGACTATGAGAAATACGTTTCTCCGAGTCGGGCGGGAGGTGGGGTGGGGTGTTGGTCCTACTAAAGAGAAACCGGGTAGCCGAGAAAAAGTTGTTTTTTCTGGCCCAGAAGGCAGGTTGGTCGTTCTTGACCTGACATTCAGTTGTGACAAGATAATCAGGCTAGTCACTATTTATGCACACAACAATATGGGCCCGCAAAGTGAATATTTTCGTGACCTGGGCAAGTTCCTGGCCACGTCACATTCGCTAGTATTGTTAGGAGACTTTAACACAATATGTGACGCATACACAGATTGTGTTGGCTCGAACATGAACAGAAGATGTAACCCAGGCTTACGAGATCTGCTAAGTCACTTTCAGCTAGCAGATCCATATAGGTCGGAACACCCGAACACTCCCCTGTGGACGTTGTCAAATAATGATGGGTTTTCCAGAATATATCTAGATAGGATTTTAATTAGAGAAACAGATAAGTCCATAGCCGAGTGTCCACAATTTTTTCTAGGCAGCTACAGTGACCACAAGATGGTTACTTGTAAACTGACGGTAGATAAGTTGCATAGTCAGGGATCTGGCTACTGGAAACTCAATACGTCCCTTTTGGCGATTGAGTAGTATAGAAAGTAGATCGAGATGTTAATACAGAGGGCTTTAACAGGTACCATCATTAATAACAAATGGTGGTACGCCCTATAAAGAGCCATCAAATATGAGTCTATTAGGTTTAGCATAAGTTTAGCTAAGAAGGGACGTAGAATAGGAGATGGTCTAGTTAAGGAAGTTGAAGAAGCCTGGAGGACTGGTAATGCGGACCAAGCGAGGGTGAAAAGACTGGAATTAAACCAGCATCTTGAAGCCCAACACATGGGAAGTATTTCCAGAGCTAAGTTACGTGCGATGGGAAGTGAAGGAATCAAGGCCGCTGGATGGGCCCGAGTGGTGGAAGCTCGGCAACGAAACAGTTCCACTATTCGGTCTTTGACGAATCAAAATGGTGTATTGGTAAACGAACCCAAGAAAATGTGTGAGGCCTTTCGGGAGTACTTCGCCCAGCTGTTCGGGGGTGACGGCGGTCCTGGTGGTGAGAGTGCCCTCTAGGACTTTCTTGTCGGGCTGCCATGTCTCTCAGGGTTGGATGCGGAGTCTTGTGAAGGACCAATCACGCCTTTGGAGGTGATGGAGGCTTTGGCCGACTGTAAAGCGGGTAAGTCGCCGGGACTTGATGGTCTTCCGTACGAGCTGTATAAATGTATGCCAGACTTGCTCGGGCATCTACTGGCTGACGTGTACGCGAACTGGCAACAGAATGGGTTTATCCCCATATCTGTGCGCCGGCGAGTAGTGACATAGGTCAGAAAGGACCCGGACAAGGGGGACGTTATAGAGAATTTCAGGCCCATCATTCTGTTAAACGCAGAAGTGAAGATTTTGGCCAAAGTCTTAGCAAAAAGGTTGGCGCGTGTCGCGAATGGTATAGTCGGGGAGGCACAGACATGTGCCATCCCAGGCAGAACCATTCAGAATGCCCACCATCTTATTCACTATACCATAGAGAGGGTTGGTAATAAATCTGGCAAAGGTGGGGCATTGGTACATTTGGACCAGTCTAAAGTTTTTGATAGGGTTGATCATCGATACTTGGTGACTGTGCTTGTGCGGTTTGGCCAGGGCCTTGGCTTCCTCAGGTAGTTTATCTCCTTGTACCACAACATTGACTCGATAGTTCCGGTGAACGGTTTCCTTTCGAAGCCGTTCTGCATCAGGTGCTAGGTTCGTCAAGGATGTACGCTCTCACCACTTTTGTATGTGGTGGCTCTCGAGCCCCTACTGCGAAGGTTGAGTGGCATTCCGAGAGAACCAGATCTAGAGGAGTTTATTACGGCTTACGTGGATGATATCACTATCACCGTAACCTCAGTAGCATGCCTACGTGAAGTGATTAAGACTATTGAGGCTTACGAGGAGGTGGCAGGAGCAAAGATTAACAGGGAAAAGTCGGTCGGCTTGCAGCTCGGCACCTGGGTTAGCAAGTCAATGCCTTCAGACAGCGTTGTTGGGCGCTGGATGGAGGGAACAGACAATCAAAAGATAGCTTAAACTGTGCTCTAAATGGAGGTGCAGTCCAATCCTATTTTATGGACTCAACCATGTTCTAAAATAAGTCGAAAGGTAAGCTACTATAAATCGGCAAGAACTTTCCGGACAACCCAATACTAAAACCTGAAAAGACATTTAAACATGCTGAAAAATGCAAACATTGCGTCGTAAACTCTGGGGGAAAAAGCAACATAGAAATTCCCAATGACTGCAGAAACGCTGGCATGATATAGGCAGTTCTAACCAATGTCAAATAGGCCTTGAAATAACTCAAACACAGATAACGATCCAATGTCGAAAAATAATAAAGTGGAAATCCCCAACTGCAGCTCCATTAAAAGAGTATTATTTACAAATGTTATAACTTGCCGTGAAATTCTAACTGCAAAATTGAATGATGTTGTGTATAAAGCTATTAAATGAAATAAGATAATTCTGAATTTAAAGAAAACCAGTCATTGTAATGTTGATGTTAATTAAGCACTAATGAAAAAAATCCTCTCCGTTGAAATTGAGAACAGCGGTCAGTTAAGTAATGCTCGATGAATTCGCATAACGCCTCGTGAACAGAAGGGATACCTCATAAAGGACATGCGATTCAAATAGGCTTTTCTACTGTAGGCACAAGGCCCGAAATTTTGGGGGAGGGGGCCAGTCGATTAGATCAACCCCAGTACGTAACTAGTACTTAATTTATCGACCCGAAAGGATAAAAGGCAAAGTCGACTTGGGCGGAATTTGAACTCAGAACGCAAAGGCAGACGACATACCGGTAAGCATTTCGCCCGGCGTGCTAATGTTTCGTTTTTTTCTTTATTGCCCACAAGGTGCTAAACATAGAGGGGGACAAACATAGACTGACAAAGGGATTAAGTCGATTACATCGACCCCAGTGCGTAACTGATACTTAATTTATCGACCCCGAAAGGATGAATAGCAAAGTCGACCTCGGCGGAATTTGAGCTCAGAACGTAACGGCAGACGAAATACCAATTTCTTTACTGCCCACCGGGGGCTAAACATAGAAATGGACAGAACAACTGATGGGATCAGTAATGCGATATGATTTTACGTTAAGTGTGACTTTTAAAAATTAAATAAAATATAAAAAATCGGATGAAATTAACAATACAGGGACAATACAAATGAAGCGATGATCAGGCCATGCTCCAACTCCACAAGCCCCGATCTATCGCTGGTACCTTTTTTTTTGTTCTTTTTTTCCCGTCTATTCACACAGTTCCCTGCACGCACAACACTCGTGCAACATGCTTCCATCTCTTTTAGAACGTACACCGACAGACATCTCTTCTCCAGCCACATCTTCCTTTTCAAATGAAAAGTAAAAAATGATCTAAATTGTGGCCAGAGATAAACTTGCCTGTCTTAATTCCTTTTATCCTAGTCTTCCATACTACTTCTTTCGCTATTGCTACAACCGTGAGAAAACAATTCTTACCTTCGTTGGTTAAAACTCCTGGTGGGTCAATTTTTATAATTGACACAGTTGACAGCTGTACTCTTCCTTCGCCAGACAACAGGTGTTCAGCATAAGCCTACATTTTAGATATCTCTGGACACTGAACAATAACGTGGGAGACGGTTTCCCTGTGTCCCCCGCATCTTGGAAAGGTCGGCGACTGACGCTTACCGTGTCTTACGAGCTTATACCAAACGGGCAAGGCACCTCTGTAGCATTGCCAGGTTAAGGACTTTTGGAAGTTGTCCAACGTTCTCAGAATAGTCTTAATGGAAAAGATTTCAATTCCTTTGATGACGTAAAAAATACCTTGATGAATTCTTTGCCATGAAACCACCTCAATTCTGGGAAGAGGGTATTTTTAAGTTAAAGGAAAGATGAAGACGTATTGTGCAACAAAATGGTTCATATTTGGTTCATTAAAAATGTAATGGCAAGTATTTATTGACCTTTTTCTCTCCTTTAAAAATCGGCACGAACTTTCCGGACAACCCCAATAGTAATGCTTAAAATATATATTTGAAATGCGTTTCTTTCTTTCAGTCATTTTTAACGATAAGTTTTGTGTGTCACGTAAACCTATTGTTCTTGAAGCACAAAAAATATTTCTCCATATTTTTTTTATTATTTCAGACGTTTTTTTTTTGTTTTACACTTTCATTTATTTCAGACCATGTTGGCGCAACCCCAGCTTTTAGGTTCTTTTATCATTGTTCAGGTACTATTTTTTTTTTCTTTTTCTGTTACAACATTCAGATTTTCGGTATCAACTACCCGAATCATCACGTGAGTTCTAATGTAAATGCATATTAACTTTAATGTAGAATTATATTCATTTTACCGTATTATATTAACCTTGCAGGACGGCGAGCTGGCAGTATCGTTAGCACACTGGGCAAATACTTAGCGGCATTTCGTCCGTATTTACGATCTGAGTTCAAATTCCGACCTGGTCGATTGTGTCTTCCATACTTTTTGGGTCGATAAAATAAATAGCGGGCAAATACTGGGGTGGATGTAATCGACTAGCATCCTTCCCCAAAATTCCAGGCCTATAACAGAAAGGATTATATTAATATTGTTGTATATTATTTGCCTCTATTGCAATTTATGGATTTGTCTGTCTGATGCATTGCACAATCCACAAAGTGCTGTTTTCTGATATTTCTATTTGCCTTCTTTTTAATCGTACTCAACATTTTCTGAATATTATTTTCATGTTAATTTTATTATTGTTGTTGCCGTTGTTGTTGCTGTTATTGATGTCGTTGTTCATTCCAGATTATCCACAACTCTTCAGAGCGTTGCATCTACAACCATTTTGCCTTGTATTTATTTAGTTATTTACTTTGTAGATTAGAAATCCATTATCCAATGGTACCTTTTTTAAAACGCACGATATTATTTCGCTACTACTTCTATCAAATTGGATAACAATGTAGAACCTCTTTAACTGACGATTGTCCTTTTCTAGTAATATATAATCATGAAACGGTGGCGAGCTTGCAGAATCATTAGCACGCCGAGCAAAATATTCAGCGGCATTTCGTCCGTGTTTACGTTCTGAGTTCAAGTTCCACCGAAGTCCACTTTGTCTTTCGTACATGTGTGGTCGATAAAATAATTACCAGCTGCACATTAGGGTCAATGTAATCGACTCACCTCATCCACTGAAATTTCTGGCCTTGAGCCAAAATTAGAAACCAATATGTAATCAGAATAAAAAACTTCCAAAAAGGTTTGTATAACTTTCAGCTCTGTACCTGATGTTGCTTTAACAAACTGTGTATCCTGCCTGGTACTACTTCAGCGTACTATTCACCATGTTGACTAGTATGTTTCTTCAGTAATATGTGCAGCATAAATCTACACCTGGAGCCCAGGCAAACACTTCTAGTGTTTATTTCCCTCAGTAATAGTCTTCAGCTAAGAAAGTAATGCTAACTCAATACTCTATTACGAAACCTATTGCTTTATAAATATATCTCAAGAGTTTTTAACACTAACTTTAAAATACGATCATTCTTTGGTGCAATCAAAATCCTCATGTCTACATGGTATTGTGAAATGATTTTAACATCAATTTTCACATATTCTAGATTTTACTTTCTCTCTGAGCCTTTCAGCAATTCTAAGCATTCGTTGCAAATTACAAGATTTTTGTAGTTTTACTTTCCCTAATTACTAGCCCTAAGTTTTATAAATATATCTGCCTGTTCTTATTAATATTCAATCTGTAACTGTAGCTTCTTTCATTTCCAGCAAACTGACGGCTTATTATCTTTCAAACTGTAGTTGCAAATTTCTATAATATGGCTTTCCTATATTTTTAATTCATCATACCAATTCATCTTGTTTGTTTTTAATTACTTAGCAGTTTACTGAGTGAAAAATTTCATAAATCTTTCAAGATTCCACTGTCTTTTCTAGATAACTTTTCTTCTATTTCAAAACCTATTCATTACATTTAGTATGCTGGCAATCACTCCTTTGAATGTTATGCATGCATACATATATACATGCATGCATGCATAAATACATACATACATACATACATACGTACTTACATACATATATATGTATGTATTTATAAGTATATATATGTATAAATATATGCATTTATATGTATATGCATATATTTGTATATGTTTATATGCATTTATATGTATACGCATATATTTGTATGTTTATATGTATGTATATGTATATATTTATATGTATGTATATGTATGCATATATTTATGTATGAATAAATATATTTACATACATGTATACACGCACGCACACACGTGTATATACATCTACAAACAAACATACACATATATGCATACATTTACAAACACATACGCATACGTGTGTGTGTGTGTGTCTGTCTGTCTGTCTATCTGCCTGTCTGTGATGACAGTTCTATATTTTACCTATATTCAACATCATTTCTACTGCCTTTCTCATTTCCCAATGCATATATTATTTCTGCACCAGCTCTTACACCAACTTTGGTTTTGATAAGTGATGTAGGATTAGTTGAAGGTCATAACCCAATTTTTACTTTAAGCAGTCTGTAAATTATTTCAACTTAACCATGGCTCGACAATAGAAGAACATTCCATCATTCTTCTATTCAACAGTCACAATTCTTAATTTATTCTTTTAACGCTACGCTTTCTTTTCTGTTCTTCATTTTCATGCCGGGACGTGTTCTTTTTTTAATCCCTATTTTAATTTCCATAGTTAGTTCTTCGTTCAGATCTTTGTAACTTCTTTCGTAAAGTGAGAGAAAATTGATTTAATGCATTTTACAAAACAGAAATGATGAATGTACTCAATCTTCTGTTGTTGCTTTTTTTTCCAATCAACTGGGTTTATATTACAAACGTTGAGTAATTATATGATGTTATCATTATACGAATTAAGTCAACAGAATCGACGTCAGTCGTTAATACTCGAACGGCACAAATATCTAGCATTTCTATTAAGTGTTAACACAATATTATACTTTCAGTAATCAGTTCTGATTACAAATCCCATCTTTATCGTCGTTGTCATCATCATCGTTATCATCATCGTCATCATCAACGTCGTCATCATCATCATCGTCATCCTCCTCCTCCTCCTCCTCCTCCTCCTCCTCCTCATCATCATCATCATCATCATCATCATCATCATTATCGGCGTCGTCGTCGTCGTCGTCGTCGTCGTCGTCGTCATCATCATCTATCGTTTTCAAAATGAGTGACTACAGCGTCATTTTGTTCCGAAAAGAAAACGAGGCGTTGAATGGCAGAATCAGTAGGACAAAGGACAAAATGTCTTTCATTGCTGAGTTCAAGTCCGACTGGAGTAAACTTTATCTTTCCTCTTTTTCTTTAGTCGATGTTAAAAAAAGAGGCCAATTAAATACTGGATTCTATTTTCTCATTAATGCCTAACTCATTAATGCCTAACACCATCACCACCACTACCATTCTTATTATCATTATTACTATTTCTATTTATTATTAAAATATTTTACTAAATGTTCTTTATTTTCCACTTTTGTCTTGTACTTGAGATAATCATAAATATGTGGTTGTTGACGGAAATAGTTGGGTAGCAGCTTGGAGAATAGATCAAATTCTACAGGTTGGCAGATGGTAGGGAGGTCTATAGATTCGGCAGATGGTAAGGAAGTCAGCCATATAGACAAAATAATCTTCGCACCCTTTGGGTCAGCGGAGGTCAAATGTGTTTACTATTGCCAGTGACCACTGAAAGCGCTCCTTTAGCCTTGAAAAGAAGCAATTCAACCTGTTCTATTTGTAATTACTGGTAGTCTTTGGGAATAGTAAGAGGAAGAGATGTTTACCTTGTTGGATTTTTTAATTTCTGAATTTCTTTTTCTTTTTCTTTTGGAATGTTTCTTTCTTTTTAAAAGTTTTGCTGTGGTTTACAGTTTTGTAGTTGTGCAGTATGTATACATTGATAGGTGCTTACTTCCTTAATTTTTTATCGTGCATTTAATTGTGTTGTTGTAATAAAAGGCATGTTTACATATTCTATTAATCGGGGAAGACAGAAAGATTGGAAATATTAAAGTTTCTAAATTTTTTGAAGTGTTCGTTTATATGTCTGTTCAGAGAAGACTGTGGGTGTTTTATTTTGCTTTTTTTTTTTTGTTTTTTTGCAATAAAAAAAATATGTTTACATTTTCGAATATTCAGGGAAAACGGAACGAAAAGAAAAGGAAGGTAAAATTTTTTCACAGAAAATTTACTGGAGATGATTTTTTGTCTATCCGAACACAGAAAACTGTAGTGTTCTTCGAATAAAGAGGATGTTTACATTTTCGAATACTCAGGGGAAAGGAAAGGATAAGCATTCACAGAAGTTGTAGATATTAAAGGTTTTAAAGCTGATTGTTCATGTGTTCGAAAGCTGTAGATATGTAAGTTCCTTAATTTATTTTGAGGGAAATTCAAAATACTCACAGGAAACTGTAGATATTCCAGTCTTTTAGATTTATTTTTCAGTTATCCTGCTGGGTTGTATTAATGTTTCTGTGTCTTCTGCTGCTGACAAGTCAGAGTAGCGAAGAAACGTCCAGCCGCTGTCACGTCCAGCGGTATTATTATGATTATTAATATTTTTCTATGTTGTTGTTGTTGTTTTATTATTATTATTATTATTATTATTATTCCACTGCCTGGAATCGAACACGGAATCTTGGTGTTAGTAGCCCGTGCTTTTAACCACTACACCATATGCCCGTGGGCGAATAATAATAATAATAATAATAATAATAATAATAATAATAATAATAATAATAATAATAATAATAATAATAATAATAATAATAATAATAGCAACATCGAAAAAATACCTTAGGAATGAGAACCCAGGTTCGAAATTTCCCCAAGACACTTGATGAAGGCTGGAGGGTATATCAGCCGAAACGTGTTAACAACAAACAAGATGAGGACAAATATCCGTCAAATGTAAATAATGTACGTAATTTCTCATCTCTTAAATATAGAACTGTAATTAGATACATGTTGGAAAACGTATAAATTTGTTCAAGATTAAAAATCGCTCTCTGAGGATGGCGTAACAATATTTATACATTCTATAATTACTATTTTCTGGAAGGTGCCTATGTCTAGGACTATAGATGTAACTTTCCAATGTCTCTGCAGAAATGGTTGTGTATTATTCCAAGAATGGACATATTCTTTAATTATAATACAGAAAACCGTCAGCTGTAATCGAATATGGCTTGGTAACGTACCTTGCTTTTGCTGTTTTAGTTGTCTAAGAATTCGCAAGCAGACATAAACACTCACTCCTCCCTCCTTTCTGACACAGCGGCACATCCAGCTTGAGGCGGCTGGAGAAAGAGAGAGAGAGAGGCGGTGAGATGCTACACCAGTATTCAGCTTGTGCTCGTTCACAACCTAGACGGTAAAGCAAGCGCCTTGCACAAGAACACAACGAGGTGAGCTGTCCGGTCCAGAAACTAAACTCATGCCCTAATTATCAGGAACCAAACAACCTAACCACCAAACCTTTTCAAGCCTTCATTTAGCTGTTATAATGCTTTTAATTCAACACTCATATCAATACAATTCCTCTTAATTGCAGCTAGCTTTAGCACATTATATACATTTGATATTGCTGTGTTATTCATTAATATAATTTCGTAAATTTTAAAGAAAATTATTATCAGGTTTATTCTTTAAAATCCAGTTGTTGTTTGTATGGTAAGTGCTTGTACTATATTCATATTCTAAGACCGGTTCAGATTCATATATACCCTATAAGGCTTTTTGACTTTGACTTTTTCTCTTAAATGTTCAAACGCAGTGACCGGAAAGAGCTGATATGTTATAGAGTTTTGAAGTATTTCGCGGAAATGTAGATTAACTTGAATCTATGTAAAATATTTTTTCTTAGAGTAGAAAATATGCCATCAAGATGAAATGCCATTTATTCAAAAGAAATACATGCATACATACAAACATATATACATACATGCATACATACACACATGACATGAATACGCGCGCATATGCGTGCATATGTATATGTATGTATTTATGCATGCTTTCTCGATACTCTTGATAATGAAATTTATTCCTGTATCCAGACGTTGCGTTTAGGCTGGGTTTCTTTAGGCTGGGTTTCTTTATCCTGGCCTGTACTTCTATTTATTTGTAGATTATTCATTTTACGGAATATAGACCATGCAAAGGAAAGCCCTGATGGTTGTTTTTGTGGTTAACTCTTGGTCATTCTTGAACAAGATGCTCAATCGTTACAGGCATTTCTACTACGACCGTTCGATCTCAGCTTCAGATGCAACATAGCTAAGAGTATACTATCTAATACATTTTCCCCTTTATAAGATGGTAGACTGCCATTCCAGGAAAATTTTGCTACGAGTTTTAGGAACTTTATCGTTACTTTAAGTTTATGTTCCCTCTTTCTCTCTCTCTATCTCTCTCTCTCTCTCCCTCTCCCTCTCCCTCTTTTTCTCGTTCTTAACTTCGACCGTGTTATCTATAATCAGTATATCATTTTATGTTGACATATTTTTTTTTTAATTTAGATTTTAATTATTCTAAAGTTGAGAAGATATAGTGAACATACTTAATAACTATGAGTGTGGGTAAGGTCGTACATAATGAACAGAAGAGGAATGTACAATTTTGGAATTATCAAACTGTTCCAATCTCATAATCCTGATAGCATAATCTTTGCTAACGCAGAACACAACTAGGTTCCTCAGACTCTGCTTTTTATAAACACTAATAATGGCCTTCTTAAACTGCTCCTTGACATTCAATGACCACCTCCTGCCACGTCTTCTACATGAAGTCATCTTCGTAAGACTTTTTATGTAATAGTAATGCTTTACATATATTTCTAAAGAAAATATACACGGTCCATAGAATCCAAGTCATTTATGTTCCAGTCCAATGCTATAGAACCATATGTTATGGCGTACATTGCAAATGTGTTAATGGCACAGATGATATTCTGATATTTAGATTACTTTTGCAAACTTCTTTGAAAAATAATCTAAATAAATCTATTTATAAAATAAGTGAAACTCAAGTACTATGATCAATATAATTGACTGCTCCATCCACCAATATTCGATGCCTTCTACTCTTCTTCGAAGTCATTATCATTGTTGTTGAATTACTATTATTACCATCATCTTCATCATCATCATCATCATCATCATCATCATCATCATCATCATCATCATCATCATCATCATTATTATTATTATTATTATTATTATTATTATTATTATTATTATTATTATTATTAAGACAGCGAGCTGGCAAAATCGTTAGCACGCCGGGCAAAACACTTAGTAGCATTTCATCTTCCTTTACGATCTGAATTCAAATTCCGCGGAGATTGACTTTGCCTTTCACTCTTTTGGGTTCGATAAATTAAGTACCAGTGAAGTACTGGGGTCGATGTAATCAACCTAACCCCTCCTCCAAAATCTCAGGCCTTGTACTTTTAGTAGAAAAGATTATTATTATTGTTATTATTATTGTTGTATTAAACTCACAGCTTATATTGCTGGGTATGATGTAAAGTGTCAGCTGTCCACAGCCAACAGACTAAGGTGACATTTGTTTTACCGGTCATGCTTCAAGAACCCTGCGAGGAATTCATGCAGTTCCAAGCAATGCTGATTTGTGTAGGTGTTCTACCTTCACACTTGCAGCGATCTTTTTTTAGCCATGCTGGAAGTTGAGTGCTGATACTTCCAAGTGCACCAATTACTGTTGGTATCACGTCTACTCTTTTCATTGACAACTTTCGTATTTCCCACTTCAAATCGTCATAGTTGTTTATTTTTTTCTTCTTTAATATTGATTCTGTTGTCACCGGGGCATACTATGTCGATTACCATACATGTTCTTTGTTTTTTATTCACAACAATGTCTGGTTTCCGATGTCTGGTCAGGTAATCACACTGGATCATTGCATCCCACAGGATTTTGCGATTCTCATTTTCGGTGACTCCTTCTAAGGTTTGCTGATACCAAAGCTTTGCTCTTTGTAGGCCGTGATTTCCACAGAGTTCCCAATGGATCACTTTTGCCACGTTGTCATGGCGTCTTTTGTATTTGCGTTGTGCCAATTTCGGGCATTCGCTAACGACGTACCATACCGTTTCACTTCTCTCACCACACATTCTGCATTTGTCGCTATCGGTAGTGTTGCCTATTCTGCACTTCACATAGTTGGTCCTTAACGCTTGTTCCTGAGCTGCGTATATGAGTGCTTCTGTCTCTATCCTCAGGTCACTCCTCTTCATCCATAGCCACCGGTCCTCTCTGTCTTGGCGTTCATTTCTCTTGCAAACTGACCGTCCATTTTCTTTTCTTTCCATGCTTTTTCTTTTTTCTTCTGTTCATTTCTTGTTTAAATTTTTCTTTATTACACAATTTTCAGTTATGATGACACCGGACTTCTTCGTGTGTTTCAACAGCAGCACCACGGCATTTTTATATACCACCCTAGGCTGTCTCATCCTTCCTTCTGGACAACTACAGCCTATCGGTATCACTCTGTGATTTTTCTGGTCTTGACATCCATTTTCTTAATTTCTCTCTTTTGCCATTTTATAATTCCCACTCCATACCGAAGGGATGCTATCGCCCATGTATTAACTGCTTGAATTTTATTCCATCCAGTAAATTTTGAGGGCAGCACCAACCTCAGTCTTCAGAAATACTCCATCCTCAGTTGCTTTTTCATTTCCTTTTCCATTATCTCGTTGGCCTCTAGTACAGGAAGGTATTTGTCCCTTTCCGTTTTAATTTGCATAATCAAGTCTTTATTCGGTAATTCTGTTCCTGCTAGGAACTGTATCTTGCCCCTTTTTAGGTAGATTATTCCGCACTTCTTGAGTCTTAATTCCATTGTAACATCAGTACTAAATCAGTGGACCGTGTTCACTATTATTATTATTTTCATTAACATCTTCTTTCAATTCTGTTTCCATTTCTGACGCCTAGAACAAAAAAAAAACGGACTGTATACATTGGTAAGCCATTGAAACAAGCACACCAGGTTGTCCATTTAGAAATTCATATGACAGAGAAAAAGGGGAAGACAGAGAGAAAAGGGAAAAAACAAAAAAAATAGAAAAGTAATCAAATAAAGTATAGAGGGGGGAAAAGGAAATAAAATTTACAGCGACAATGCTCTTCTCAATGCGTGTGACGTACCAGTTAAGACAATCTTTTGCACTTCCTGCATGGATGGTAAGCCAGGGATCATTCTTAAATAATTTTCAGTTCCTTTTTTGATCATTCCAAGTGCTCCTACAATCACTGGTATTGTAACTGTCTTGAGATGCCACATCTTTTCGATTTCGATTAGCAAATCTTTATATTTTCTGAGCTTATCAAATTCTTTTATCGAGATATTATGGTCGCAGAATATGCTCATGTCAATAAATAAACAGGCTCTATTGCTTTTGTCTTTCACAACAATAGCTGGTTTATTTGCCTTGATGGTCTGATCTGTACATAGTGGGAAGTCCCACAGAATAGTTACGTTTTCTCTCTCAGTTACAGCCTCAGCGTGGTGCTTGTACCATTTGTCAGCAGTTTTGATTTTATAAAGCCGACACGTTAACCAATATTGTTTCTTTACCACTTTCCTCGCTATCTTTATCAGGTTCATTACAATTTATTTCTCCAGACGTTTGCGTGTTCTTGTGAGATGGTGGTCTTTCAATTAAGACCTGTGAACGGTTGTTCATTTCCTTTCTGTCTTATATTTAGATCATTTTCTGCTGCTTGCTTGATCGCGCTTATTCCATTATCTGTGAGTCTTTTATTTCTGAAGATATCCCTCCTAACATTTGCCAACTTGTTTTCGTCCAAATGTAGTCTGCTGTCTTGATTTCGTCTTCTCCATATTTGATAAGAGTGTGCGGTTTGTATCTCATCAGATAGCTCGTCTAATGCATAATAATAGGCACATATTACTTCTGTATACTCTACTCTTCTCGAGTCCATTTGTTCCTCTTACATTTTTCTTTCTGTGTGGGTGTGGTGGTGGACTTGGAGGACTCGAGTTGAGGTAGTTCCCGTTCAAGTGACCATCCAGGTTCATATTCAGAGGAGAATGTGTGCCAGTGGATGACTTTTCGACCCCAGGCTGGCTCTCTTCTTAATCTTCCAGATTAAGGTGTACTGTTGAAGTTGCCTTTTTTGTTTCGTAAGACATATTTGTGCGACATTAAAATTATTAGTATTGAGCCCTGTATTGTAGAGACAGATGTAGAGACAGTTGTTGTCTCTGCCACTATTGTCGACTCCTTAGAACCCTCCTGATACTCCTTGCTGTGCTGTCCCTAAGAGACAAACTTTCTATGGGAGCTTTATTGGCCATTCTATTCCAAACTTCTTCAGTCATTTGTCTATATCTTTGCTTACTGTTCCCAACGCACCAGTTATTATAGGCACGACTTTTACTGTTCTCATGCATGCTTTAAATTCTTCCTATTATTATTATTGTTATTATTATTATTATTATTATTATTATTATTATTATTATTATTATTACTGTTATTATTATTCACTGCTGACCTATTCAGACGTGTTTTGAAATCACCCTTCAAACTGCACGAGCTAATAATTTTTTAATTATTTTCTCATACAGAGAGATTTGAAGAATATGGAAAACTGCCTATGCAGATTTCAGTTTACTTGCAGATAAATTACATTCTCTCCTCTTATTTGTCTGCATACATATACAAAACTATTACGAAAATAGCAGCGACGCCCCCGAAAGAAAAAAATTAAGAATGAAAACTATCACACAAAAAACACCTACAAATAAGAATATTATGCAGGAAGACAAACTCGTTTAAACAAATAATAATGACTTTTCTATCGACAGTAACATTAGAATGAGCAATTCTAGTGATTTTCCGAAAATAAAAACAAGAATTTAGCACTTGCACACACGCATATATATACATTCACATACATGTGCACGTACACACACACACACACATATGCACACACATGAATGTACGCACATTCACACACACACACACATGCAAGGTTTTTTTTTTGTTTGTTTTTCAAATGAAAAGATGATAGAAATTTGAATGGGGTACTAGTTTTGTCTTGAAATAGACTAGCTCTAGGCATGCAACATTTAAACGAAAGAAAATAGTATGACCGCATTATAATCAAATGTTTTTTTACCCTATACTGTCACACAGACACTTGAAAGAAGGAAGGTAACGCATCTATGCATTGCCACAGTCACAAAGGTTTCTTTGTTGTTCTACAGGGTAGGTTAAAAGTAAGTAGGTATTAAAAATTGTTTATAAAATCTATAATCCTTTTACAAATTTATTGCATCGTTCACAGAACCCGTGATCATCAGCTTTGCATAACTTTTTATTGTCGCCGGACGTAGTGTTGCATGCTTACTTTTCCATGTACGCCACCATTTCTGAACAAGAACACTGGAATTTCACACTTCATAGTGTGCTGCTATCTTAGCTCGCTCCTGTGCAGTCAAGTGACCGGCCATCTGGAAAATAAGAAATAAGACAATAAGAAAATAAGAAATCCCCATTAGTGTTGACTGTTTAAAAAAGGTTTTTGACATGCCTTCAGTGATGCTAAAAATTCTATAAGCAATTTCTAATGCCGTTACTTTCCACCCACCCTGTATTTATAGAACAATCTGAGAACAGTCATCGTTGATACTATGAGACATATATCGGGTAAGAATGATTATATAGCATTAGATGTGTTGTTTCTAATATTGAAGATAGGGCAAAGCGAAAATTGCGTCACACCCTTGTCTATAAAATAATCCCTCAGTATTTGAAATGAAGGAACACAATGACCCCAGTGCATGACATTGGTAACAACAGTGATCTCAAATACATTTGAAAACAATACTGGTTTCAAATTTTGGCACAGAGTCAGCAACTTTGGGTGCAGAGGGTAAGATTACATCGAATCAAGTGTTCATCTGGTGCTTCGACCCCGAAAGGGATGAATGGCGAAGTCGATCCCAGCGGAATTTGAACTCAGAGCATAAGGACAGACGAAATGCCGCTAAGCAGTTTGCCCGGTGTGCTAACAATTCTGCCAGTCCACCGCCTTACATTTGCAAGATATTGAATGCGACTTTAGACAATGCACTTACTTGAATTGAAATAGCTAATAAAAATGTTTAAAGCCTATTTAAAAGCGAACATTTTTTTAACAGCTAAAGATATTTGTAAATTTAGGTATAGATTTGCTGAGTTTTATTGACAGCAAAGTGTAGTTTTTCATTACCTGCGTACAATTTCAAATTAGAAATACGCAAGTTTTTCGCAAGTTTTTATGAAATATTTTTTTCGTAAATGAAAATAATTATTGGCTATTCGTCCTCACTATCAGTGACCTACTTGCCGGCACTTCCAGCAACGCCCAAACTTTCTGCAACCAAAAATCCTCGACTTGCAAAGTAGATACCTCACTTCCAACCAGAGTTGAAGGTTTAACGTGAGTGTCAAGGCTAACAGCAGCTGCAGGTCTAAGAGAAGGAGGAAAAGGAAGAGGAGCAAGAAGAAAAGGAGGGTGAAAGTGTGGAAGTAACGAGGTAACAGTCTTGAGAGCCAAGGACAAAACACGTTTGCTAGATCATGTTGAGTCACTTCAGTTCCAGTTCAAACTCCGCCTGCTGTGAGATCAGTCAGAATATACCAGGCAAGTACTGCGTTCGATTTCACCAATTCAGCCCTTTTCCAAAACTGTTCTGGCTATTGCTTTCTATAACGTTGTCGTTGCCCTATTTTGTTGTTACCATTGTATTGTTGTTGTAGTTGTTGTTGTTGTTGATAATGAGATAATGATGATGATGATGATGATGATGATGATGATGTAGTTTTTGTTGCTGTTATTAATATTGTTATTGCAAATTATGTTCACGCGTTTAGCAAAAAAAAAAAAGAAGTTGAAAAGAGAGCGTCAGCCACCGCCGGTGGTCTGCTAGCAACAAGATCCTTGAAAACAAAAACAAATTCAAAAATGGGAAAACTTCAGTTTGTTGCTAATGCAATTCTACATATCATAACATGCATTCTTACATGCTTTTTCTTCACGCGAACGCGTCAAAACATATGCATATATATATATATATATATATATATATATATATATATATATATATATATATATATATATATGTATATATACATTCATAAATACACACAAAGCACACACTGCAGACACAATCAATCCCTCACACACACACACACACACACACACACACACACACACACACACACACACACACACACACATACACACACACGTATGTATCCGCAGAGACACACGGAAAACTTATTCTGTTTCCCCTTTTTACTCTTTCTCGGCTCTTATTCTTTCTCGCTCCCTTTCACACACACTCTCTCTCTCATTTTCTTTCTTGTTTCTCTTTCATATCTACGTAGATGTATGCCTGTATATAAAATACACGCACAAACATGTCTGCCCGTCCGTCTATCTGTCTGTCTGTCTGCATGTGTGCATGCATGTATGTATGTATATATATATATATATATATATATATATATACACACACACATATATATATATATATGTGTGTGTATGTGTGTTTGTGTTTATATACATGTGAATATATATATATATATATATATATATATATATGCGCTCGCGCGCGTGTGTGTGTGTGTGTGTGTGTGTGTGTGTGTATATATATATATATATATATATATATATATATATATATATATATATATATATACATATATACATATATGTAGATATATGCATATATATATATATATATATATATATATATATATATATATATATATATATATATATATATATATACATATATACATATATGTATATATATGCATATATATATATATATATATATATATATATATATATATATATATATATATATACATGTATCCATATATATGTATATACATATATGTATATCTATATATCTACATGCATATATAATCATACGTGTATAATGATTTTATATATTTTTTATATATAGTTGCCTCTGTATGTGCCACTATATGTTGCCTATGTGTATGTGTGTGTGTGTCCGTGCGTGTGCATGTATGTGTGTATTTGTGTTTGAGAGAAAGAGAGAGAGAGTGCATGTGCGTGTGTCTGTATAGTCTTTCTGTATATTTGGGTATATTCCTCACTGCTCTTGTCTGTCTTTTTCTTTAACTCCTTTTCCTATCTCTTCTTTTTTTCATTTTCTTTTTCTTCATCATCCTCTTATTTAACTTGTAACTGTTGTTCTTGCAGTTGTCGTCATCAGAAAGGTTGGTGAAGGGGAACTTAAATCTTTTTTCGTTAATTTGTAAACATGCCAAAAGTCTCTGGCGTGCGGAGGCGATTTCTGCATGAAAGCGAATATACAAACAAGCTTGCGGTGAGCCAAGACATTTACACAAACATATCGTACACCAGAAATTACACAGCTCAAATAACATACAGGGGGTCCCGATTGTTTTTAAGTGGGTGGGGCCTTTAGTCGAAGTCCCGCAATAAAGCCTGATACTGGATGGTTTTTGTAGCGGTTACAAGACTAACACAGAATGAGATGATTCTGTATGAGATGGTACCGCTGTCATAACAAAGGGAACACACGCTTCATGTTTGATCTACTAGGCTAGAACAAGAAAGGTATGAATTATTCGTTAAAACCAAATATATATATAGGGTTGATATACAATAAAGTTAATTGATATTTGTGAATAGAAAACATAAAGTCTAATTAATATGAAGTGGCATCAAGGCGGGCAGAGTGCTTAGCAGCATTTCGTCCATCTTTACGTTCTGAGTTTAAATTCCGTGAGGTCGACTTTGCCTTTCATTCTTTCGGGGTTGAGTATTACCGTCGATGCAATCGACTTAACCCCCACTCTCATTCGCGAAATTGTTGGCCTTGTTCCAAAATTTGAAATCGGTTGAAGTGACATTTAAAGGTAAATTTCCACTTCGTAGACACATTAATTCATGGCGGTTGATACACTGTGCTTAGGGGCCCAAACAGATAGAGGTGAACATGATGCACCATAGGAAGTTCATAAATGGTGGCCAAACGGTTATGGCAAACATTTTTGAAGTTAAAATAAATTATGATGTACCAAATCCTATTGCTTTAATTACGTGAAAAAATTGTTCAGTTGATTCCACTTTTACTGTCCATGGTAGGATTGTTATAAGATAGGTGTTTATAACTGTCTCATGTAGCTAATATATTTAATTTATTTTTGCAGTGACGACTAAAATCTATGGATATACCCCAGAGTAAAATTTAGTGTCTAAAGAGATTGTCTCCTGCTCAACAATTTCGGGAGGGCCAAAGAGAAACCCACTGGTTTTCATAGATGTTGTGAAGTTTGACCTCTTAGCCGTCTTGAAGTGATATGGACGGAAGCGTCGAATAGTATGTGGTTATGTGGTATGTGAATTTGTTAGGTAGTTGTCAGACGATCTGGTATGTGCAAAGACTGGTAGTTTGCTAAAGTTTGGTTTGGGAGTTGATAAAGAGATTAACGGTGTTTAAATTGTGATGATGAGGAATACATGTGGGAGATAATAGAAAGATTAAGATTTTGAAAGTTTAGGATAACCAGAGATTCAATTCTTGATTCAGCAACATCTGTATGAGTCGAGTGCGAGAGCAAGGTTTGGTGACTTTGAAGTCGCCAATGATGATGACTTCAGAAATGAGTGGAATAAGATGCAAAATGAGATATGCTGTATTAGTAGTTAGCTGTTGAGGAATTTCGGAGAGACGTAAACGAAATAAAAGAATTTAGAATAGTGATGTGGGTAGATTATGAACCAAATTAATTGGACATCTTTGTTGTTAATCTAGTTGAGAAAAGTTAGTGATGGATTCTACATATGAGCAGACACCACCTTTCAAAGGTGAACTTGTGGATTAGAGACAGATGTGGGTTGTTGATAAAGGTTGGAAGATATGCAGCTCAGAAAAGAACAGGATCTTTGGTTTGTATGATAATGTGATGTAGTTTAGTTTGTATTAGAGTCCACATATGATCATAAAGAAGAAGAATCGGCAAGTTCATTTAAACATTTTAAAATGTGTTTTTATGTTATTTGTTTGTGGGGAGAATGTTCATCTTTACCAATATATGTGTGTCCATTCAGTATCTTAGAAGTCAGGTCTCCTCTGAGGCGGTTATTTGGCGACTTTTATAAGTTTACAAAACTATCAAAGAGAAAGAAAAAAAAAGAAAGGAAGGAAGGAAGGAAGGAAAGTATATGAGGAAAGGGAAGAATAAAGAGTTAGGAATAATGGAAGAAGTAGGTGACTTAAAGAAATTGAATGTAGAATAGATGAGAATTAAACAGAAGTAAATTGGTGGAGATGAAACATCTCTATGCGAGAGAGCGAGGCGAAGTGGAAGTTAGTATATAAAAAGATTCAATTTGCGATCAAGTGACATTGTAATATGTCTCATCTTTCCACTGTTGCCGTTTATGCCGGCTTCGTACATTCGCTGGCTTTCAAACATCACGAAGCTGTCACTGCTCATATTTCTGCAAGATGCCCCCTTTAAATTCAAGCAAGACCCATGTCTTTGCATTTAATGACTTTACATTGTGTTTCCTTCACTATTCTCAATATTTTCATTTACACTATATGAATAGAGCATCTGCTTTGAGTTTTGACTTTGGAGCTTTCCATTCCTTCGCATTTCACTAGTAAAGATACAAATATTTCTTTTCTGTAGACAGGCAGATGGACACGATTCAGACCAAAAGAACGCGTACGATACCTTTTATTTCCACAGTAGCAGATCAAAGGTAAGATGTCAAATACGAAGGGATGCTGACAAGTTCCTGGCTTTAAGAGTATGGCGAAAGTCCTGCCTTCTGAGTTCTTTTGAAAGGCTTAGATATATTGAAGGACCGCTGCAATAAATGTGTGAATAAGAGAGAGAAATATGTTGAATAAAATGATAATTAACTGATCCACCTGTATTTTCTTTTACTCAAAGCCAGGAGCTTTATCAGCACGCCTTCATAATCTAAGACGGCAGACTGCGGTTAGGACAGTGAATGGGTAGTTTATGATACTAAACCGAATAAAAGATTAAGTCTACTAGCTAAGAACAGGAACATTTACACCGGTGTGCTTTCACACAGTTTCTGTCTTAAAAAATTGCCCTTCCAAGGCTTTGGGTCGATGCTAGGTTATATATAATAGAACTCATTGGTAAAGATAATGGGCAGTGAGATCGAACTTAAAATCCCGTAGTTGCAAATACCCATACCTACTTACAAAGGGTTGGCAAAAACTATGAACCACGTAAGGTTTCACTGCTGGTAACAAAGTGGTCAACGAGAACCAGTCAATATTTCTTGTAAGTATTAGATTATTACACTTCTGTTTATTACATTGGCTTTGATTCTGAGAGACGAACACCCAACCGGAACTAGATTTTCAACTACCACCCCGCCTTTTCGGGTGTTTCCAGTATTACCAAGTGAGAATGGTGGAAAGGGGATAATTGCTAAAACACGCCAAAGTGTTTCTGCTATTTGAGATGTGACATGTAAGATATCGGACTGTCTCCAGCGTAACTGTTAGTCCAATCTAATTACACTTGTGTATATTCTTTCATATTTACATTTCACACATGCGTTTGAGTAAATACACACACATATATATATATATATATATATATATATATATATATATATATATATATATATATATATATATATACACACATACATACATGCACCTACCTATACATATATATGCACATGTGTGTGTATGTGTGTATGAGTGTGTGGTGTGTGTATGTGTGTATGTATATACATATATGTATGTATGTATGTATGTATGTATGCATGTATGTATAAACATGGAAATATATTCATACACACACACATACATATATATGTGTGTGTGTATATAAATAAATATCAGTAGGTGTGCGTATGTGTATATATATGTATACATACATACATACATACATACATATATACATATATATACGCATATATATATAGAGAGAGAGAGAGACGCGCTCGCATGTGTATGTTTGTTTGTGTGTGCACGTGTGTGCATGCGTGTGTCTGTGAATACATGCATATGAATATATAATGATATACGATGTTTCGCTCTCAGATTTCTAGACATTCACATAGTATTTTATACTACAACACAGGATAATAATAACAACGATAACACCTTTATAAGAATTACAACAACAACAACAACAACAACAACAACAACGCAATAATAACAATTACAACAATAACAAAAGCAGTTGAATAGCAAGTGATATATTCAACTCTGTCAAAATGTTTTACTATAAGACACTCTGTTGACATAAGAATTGACACATGAGTAGTTTTCTCTGTTTAATTCAAGATTATGTCATTTTATTCAGTGAAACAGGTTACCCACTTAAATATAAGCACACTGATACATTTACATGTATGCAACTAATACGTACACACACATACGCACACATACCGCTGTGTATGTATGTGCATATTTGTTTGCTTATGTGTGTTTGTGTAAGTATGTGTGTGTAAGCGTGTATAAAATATATGTGTGTGTGTGCGTGTGTGTGTATATGTGTGTGTGTGTGTGTGTGTGTGTGTGTGTGTGTGTGCGTGCGTGTGTGTGTGTTGTGTAGACCCCACGTTAGCTTAGATCGAGCACCTAGACCATAGTGGTACTCGGCGGAACGTTGAGCCGCAGCCCTTAAAACCAGCTTCACATTTATATCATAACTGCAGAAGCTAAAGCTTGCTTTGACCTTTTTTTTTTCAGGCATTTTTCTCCTATCTTTTTTCGAGCTGTATGTTGTTTATGGTAGTCGTCCGTGTACAACGCCTGTTATGATGCGTCGTGCGCTGCTTTGTTCTCTGCTAATAATTTTGATTTGTTGTAGCGCATGTACTTAATTAATCGTATGAACTATCTGTACTCAATTGTTGTTTTTTCTTCTTGGCCAATTGTGGATTTTGTGATTTTTCTAAGTTTATTTGTAAGTCATTCTACTTTCTTTATTGTGATGAGTTCAGTTTAATTTGGATCTGAGTGCGGAGACCCCCTTCGGTCACGATTGGCCATGGGATTGTACCTAGAAAGTAATCCTCCGAGGCACAAGTCCGGGTAAGGTTGTTTGTGAAAGGCCAGCAGTCACCCATACATACCAGCCTCCCCTCTCCACGCCACCAATGTCATCCAAGGGAAAGGCAAATGCCGATACAGCTTGGCACCAGTGAGTGACGTCGCAACACATTTCTGCAGCTGAGTGAACTGGAGCAACGTGAAATAAACACGCAGCCCGGTCCGGGATTCGAACTCACAACCTCATGGTCGTAAGCTCGGCGCTTTAAACATTGAGTACATCTTGCATTTTTTATATGCTGTAAATGTCGCAGAAGAATTATCTGTAACTCCGAATGTTTTTCCTTGTATATGTCTCTGTGTATGTATATGTGTGCGCGCGCATGTATATGTATGTATGTATGTATGTATGTATGTAAGAAAAAACAGACTATGGTGGTGGTCTTCATTGGCAAGACTTGTATGTGGGGAAAGTAACAGAAAGAATACACTGAAGTTGTTGTTGTTGGCACTCCGTCGCATACGACGTCGAGGGTCCCAGTTGATCCGATCAACAGAACAGCCTGCTCGTGAAATTAACGTGCAAGTGGCTGAGCACTCCACAAACACGTGTACCCTTAACGTAGTTCTCGGGGATATTCAACGTAACACAGTGTGACAAGGCTGACCCTTTGAATTACAGGCACAACAGAAACAGGAAGTAAGAGAAAGTTGTGGTGAAAGAGTACAGCAGGGTTTGCCACCGTCCCCTGCCGGAGCCTCGTGGCGCTTTAGGTGTTTTCGCTCAATAAACACTCACAACGCCCGGTCTCAGTATACCTACCATGACTACCTGTATGATAAGGGTACACCAGGCACATACATCACAACCATATGTGCGTGACATGATGATCTCATATCATGATAAAGAGCGCATGACCTTGCAGGTGGGGGCCCAGTTAGAATTTTCTTCATGTTGAGTAGCCCATCTCGCTCAAAATGTCCTTGAATAGGGGTTGTTGAAGGATGTTGAACAAAACACCCATGTTTCCAGGGGTGATTTATTCAAACCCCAAAGAATTCCTTTCAACACATAGCTATGATGCTCCACCACTACTTCTGCTCATGATCAGAGATGCACATATCATCAGCCACTAAGAGACATGCTCAAGTAGTTAAGGTCAAGCAACTTACAAGCAAATCTGCGGTATTAAACAGAATATTTGCTGTAGCCCATCTCTTATACCAAGACAAAACATATGATAATACTTCTAATCAGTTATGATCAGAAGCCATGAGAGCTAGTGCCCGTTACTGCATCAGGGCATTTATTATTATTATTATTATTATTATTATTATTATTATTATTATTATTATTATTATTATTATTATTATTATTATTATTATTATCATTATTATTGTTCAGTAGTTTTATTTTATACCGTGCTTTCACTTCACTACCGAGCGCAGCTCTGTGCGCCTTGGGTATGTTCTGTGGTTTGCTGTGGTGCTCTTATGGTTACTGTATTGAAAGTGTTTTGCGTAGGATGTGTGCTGTGCCCAGTAGCGCAATTTTCTGTATGTTATATATATATTTGTAAGTCCTGGTGTTTTTGTTATGTATTTGTCTAAATATTTTTTTATTATACGTAAGGCACCTACTATGATAGGAATTGTTTCTGTTTTTAGATTCCACATTCGAGTTACCTCTATTTCCAGATCTTTGTATTTTGAAAGTTTTTCCATTTCTTTTAGAGAGACGTTGTCATCTGCTGGTATTGATACATCAATTAGAAAGCATTTTTTTTTCTTCATCATCTTTGACAACTGTATCTGGTCTATTTGCCTTAATTTCTCTATCTGTGTGTATTGGCATATCCCAGAGTATGGTTGCTTTCTCGTTTTCTGTGACCTTTTCTGGCGTGTGTTTATACCATCTTTTTTCTGTTGTTATTCCATAGTGTTTGCATAGCTTCCAGTGTATATTGGTCCCAGTTCTGTCGTGTCTGTGAATATATTCCTTCTTAGCCAGGACTGGGCAGCCAGAGATAATATGATTTATTGTTTCTTGTCGATCTCCACATATTCTACAGTTACTTGTGATATTTCTTTTCGTTATGTGTTTTTGGTAATTTCTGGTGGGGAGGCTCTGGTCTTGTGCAGCAATTAAAAATCCTTCAGTCTCTGCTTTGAGTCCTTAGCTTCTCAGCCATTGCTGGGATTTTTCTCTGTCTATTTCTTTCGCATTTAGTTTAGCCCAGTATTTACCATGTAGGGGCTTTTCTTGCCATCGTTTTATCATGGTTCGTTGCTGTTCTAGTTTTAGTTTGGATTTCATTTGTTTTATAGCTGTTGTTGTTTCTTCTTCTTCTTCTTCTTCTTCGTATTTGTTAGGTAGATTGATTTCTTGTTTGTTTATTATCATTTTTATTATTATTATTATTATTATTATTATTATTATTATTATTATTATTATTATTATTATTATTATTATTATTATTATTGTTGTTGTTATTATTATTATTATTATTATTATTATTATTATTATTATTAGGCGTAGGAGTGACTGTGTGGTAAGTAGCTTGCTTACCAACCACATGGTTCCGGGTTCAGTCCCACTGCGTCGCACCTTGGGCAAGTGTTTTCTACTATAGCCTCGGGCCGACCAAAGCTTTGTGAGTGGATTTGGTAGACGGAAACTGAAAGATGCCCGTCGTATATATGTATATATATATGTGTGTGTGTGTTTGTGTATTTGTCCCCCCAACATCGCTTGACAACTGATGCTGGTGTGTTTAGGTCCCCGTAACTTAGCGGTTCGGCAAAAGAGACCGATAGAATAAGTACTAGGCTTACAAAGAATAAGTCCTGGGGTCGATTTGCTCGACTAAAGGCGGTGCTCCGGCATGGCCGCAGTCAAATGACTGAAACAGGTAAAAGAGTAACACTTTCCTCTTTTGATTTACATAACCTACATTAGGAATCTACCTGGTTTTTGCCTATCTTGACTTTTATCCAATTAGTCCTCAACGCTTGATCTTGTGCCGCTACTAACACACTTTCTATCTCCGTTTTCAGCCTTCATTTCTGTAGCCATAACTAAGTCTCCTTATTACTGTTTCCTGCAACTATCTTTGGGATCTACCATGCAAAGCCTTCTCTTGCCAGTCAGATAATCTTCCATTTTTTCTTGTTTAACCCTCTACCACCTTCCTCTCTACGTAAGTATAATCTTGTTACACCTACTCTTTGGTAACACTTCTTTACTATTCATGCTTCAAGGACTCTGCAGAGAACTCTTGCAGCTCTAACCAATGATGATTTTTGTCGGTGTTCTATCTTTACCTTTTTGAGCCATGTATTTCTGTGAATAATTGCATGCATGTGCGAGCGCTTTTAATATTGACTTTAGCAAAATCTAAAAATGTAAAGGCTTCTTCCCAGAAATGTGCGTCAGCTTATGTAAGTGTATGCTTATGTGTTTGCATTTGTGTGCATAAAAGAGAAAGAGTGAGAGAGAGAGAGAGGGGGGAGAGAGGGAGAGAGACAGAGAGAGAGAGGTGTGTGTATTTGTGTGTATGCTTGTGTGTGCATACGCGAGTGTGTGTATGCGTAATATTTTGTGTCTAGCTGTCAATTCTTCCAGCAAACGATATTCTGGCTTCTTCATGTTATCAATTTTCTAAATATATCACCATTAACAAGCCATATGGTCTGCATTCATGTATTATAATAATATACGCACTTTACGTATACAACGAACAGAATAATTCATACAAAAATCTCATGTGGACGGATCGCTTCCCCCGCCTTATTCTTTGTCTTTCTCAATCTCTCTACGCATTTTTCTGTCTATAACTTTCTGCACCTCTCACGCGCTAGCTAAAACACCTATAGTGTATATGTGCATATCAACACATGTATTTGTTTATATATATATATATATATATATATATATATATATATATATATATATATATATATATATATATATATATATACACATACAAATCTAGTGTGGCACTGTGGTCAATTGCATTCTTCTATAGCCTCAGGCCGTCTAAATCCTTGTGAGTGGATTTGGTAGACGGAAATTGAAAGAAGCCCGTCGTATATATATATATATATATACACACACACACTGACCTACATACATACATACATACATACGTACGTACGTACGTACGTACATACATGCGTATGCCTACACACACTGACCTACACACATGCGCACAAACAAACAAAAAGAACGCAGCTCGGATAACGGACAGGGTTGACAACTATAGAAAAGGTTGCAAGACGCAACGAAAATTTTAGCAAAATAAGTAAATTAGTGAAAACTTTACCTGTGAATGTGTTAAATTATAAGGCACTAAAAGAGAATGCCTCTCATCAGACACAATAGTATATATATACTGGCCTACAAAAAGGCAGCACGGGTTTTGTAGCATAGTGTTAAGACAGAAATAAATTTACGCACTCGAGAAATGCACACAACCTTTCGTTTACAAGTGTCATTGTTTTATTTCGACTTTTTGTAACTGTTGAACAAAGGTTGCGCACTAGTCCACTGTTTGCTTATTTATCCTCACTGCATCCTCACCGCTTTAGATGATTGTATGAACATCTCTAGCCTTTTCAGCTAGATGATGTACTCAATAGCAGAAAGAATGGAAATTCTAGAAACGCATGTGATAACGAATTCTGTTAAACAAACGCGTGAAATTTTTGAACTCAAGTTTTTGAGTAAAGGTTTATCGGCAAAGAGAACTATATAAATGTTGGTTGAAGTGGCTCGCTACAGGGTCAGTGCACAACGCCCCAAAACAAAGAAACCTTGTAGTTCGAACGCTAAACGTCGATGTTATTCAGGACATTCGTCAAGGGATTACTCAAAATCCAAAGAAGTCAACACGTAAATTGGCGCAGAAGTCTCTCATAAGCAGGGTGTTGAAAAGTTTAAAGTTGAAGACTGATCAAACAGCAATTAAAAGATGACAAGAGCAAACGAGTAAATTACTGCACATGGTTTCTGAATAGCTGTTAGACCCACCGTATTAGAACCTAAAATTAGTGGTTCGGTAAAAAAAAAAAAAAAGATGAATAGAACGTGTACCAGGGTTTTAAAATAATTATTAGTTCGTATAAACTCTATACTGGCTGCTCTCCAATGATTGAAAGAAGTAAAAGATATAAAATAAAATAAAGTAACAACTAGGAGAAAGAGAAAATACAATGTTTGGATAAACAACAAGCCTAAACAAAATATTATGTAAAATAAAATAAACTTAATTAACTATAGTAGTAATTTTAAAATTAATGGATTCTAAATCGCTATTAGAAATTTCTGGGTGGCGATAATGCAGACTCTTTTAGGTAATGGTTTTGTAGCGAAATTAGAGATACATATTTAAATTTGTAGCTGCTAGTTTAATTTTAAGCATAGTCTAATTGTATGCACCTGCTTGCTAATTTCTAAGTGGACATGGTAGTATACAATTACTAGTTTACATCTGGAAAGAGAATAGGGTAACATCTTAATATAAATAGTGTAGGTATATGAAGCGCAGTTTGGATATATGGATAAATCAAACTTTCTTAAGTACTCATTACTTATTTTTAAGGATAGAAATGTAGTTCTGACCGTTATTATAGAGTCTAATGCAAGTAATTAACTAAAATAAGCGGTTTGCTGAAACAGTAAAATATATCTAAATCTGCAGTGCCGAGCTGATCAGCTTACAAATAAAGAAACAATATTAATTAAATAACCTAGAGCTAATGAAAATGCGCCGTAAAGGAATGTATTGTGAGAGATTAGGTATATAGAGGAATGAAGAAATATACTACAATATGAAGAAATAAAGAATAAAATGTCAAAATAAAAATATCACATTGACCAGCGATTAAAAACGTGCGCGTGCGCGCGCACACACACACACACACGCACACACACACACATATATATTTACAGTGAGGGAGAGAAAAGAGAAAGAGAAAGGAGAGAAAAGAGAAAGAGAAAGGAGAGATAGACAGTTTTCTATATGTATACATTATCTTTTACTTGTTTCGGTCATTAGACTGCGGCCATGGTGGGGCACCACCTTGAAAAATCTTTAGTCAAATGAATCGATCCTAGTACTCTTTACTTTTTTAAAGTCTGGTTCTCATTCTATCAATTTCTTATGCTGAACCGCATACACACACACGCACACACACACACACACACACACACACACACACACACACACACACACACACACACACATACACATATACATATATATATATATACGACGGGCTTCTTTCAGTTTCCGTCCACCAAATCCACTCACAAAGCTTTGATCGGGATACGCACACACGCACACACATATATATGTGCAAACACACACATATATATGTGCAAACACACACATGAAGGTGCATCGAACAGTGGCTAGAGCATCGAGTTTACAATCATGAGTTTGTGAGTTCAATTCCCGGACCGAGCTGTGTGTTCAGTTCTTGAGCAAGACATTATTTCATCAGTTCACTTAGCCTTTCCACGTTGGCGTGGAGAAGGAAGACTGGTATGCATGGTATACTGATCTTCCACAAACAACCTTGCTCGGAATTATGCCTTAGAGGAGAACTTTATAGGTGCAATCAGTAATATATATATATGTATATATATAGTAGCACTTCGTCGGCTACGTCGATGAGGGTTCCAGTTGATCCGATCAACGGAACAGCCTGCTCGTGAAATTAACGTGCAAGTGACTGAGCACTCCGCGAACACATGTACTCTTGACGTAGTTCTCGGAAAGACTCAGCGTGACAAGGTACAACAGAATACAGGCACAACAGAAACAGGAAGAAAGAGTGAGAGAAGGTTGTGGTGAAAGAGTTCGGCAAGGTTCGTCACTACCCCCTGTCGGAGCCTCGTGGAGCTTTAGATGTTTTTGCTCAATAAACATTCACAACGCGATCCTACGACTGCGTATTCGCTGCCCTAACCACTGGACCATTGCACCTCCACCTACATATATATATATATATATATATATATATATATATATATATATATATATAGAGAGAGAGAGAGAGAGAGAGAGAGAGAGAGAGAGAGAGAGAGAGAGAGGGGGAGAGAGAGAGAGAAAGAGAGAAAGAGAGAAAGAGAGAGAGAGAGACATACGCACACGCACGCACACACACATACACACACACACTCCTGCTGATCTAACTCATTTATACACGAGATTGTATCTTAAATAAATAGACTTCTATTCATGTTGACAATTTTAGTTTCTATAATTATTGGTGTGTTGAATCGTCAGTTGTTTATTTTTAAGCCACGCTCTCATACCGACATGTGCGTATTTATCTGTGCATATATTTGTATGATTGTGTATATAGATGTAAGAATATATAGTCATACAAATATACGTATTTTAATCCAATATTTACATTAGTAGCTATATCTACTTCGAGTTCAACAGCTAAAAACTAATTATATATATGTATATATGTATGTATGTTGTTATTTTTATATGCTTCTGAGCGTATAAATGTGTGTGACGGAGGGAGAGGAAGTGCTAGAAAGGTATGTGAAAGTTACTATGCAAAGAATATATTTGATAACCCCACCGTCAGTAGTTAGCCTTCTATTTTCAGCGTGCATTTAAGCATATATTGAAACCCTGTGGTAAACCGCACTTAATCACATGCTGTCTCAATATTTCAATAATACATATAAGTCGGTGAGGTGGCAGAATCGTTAGCACGCTGGGCTAAATGCTTAGCTGCATTTCATCCGTCTTTACGTTCTGAGTTCAAATTCCGCCAAAGTTGAGTTTGCCTTTCATCCTTTCGGTGTCTATAAAATAAGTGACAGTTCAACGATGGGGTCGATGCAATCGACTTACCTCTTTCCCCTGAAATTGCTGACCTTATGCCAAAATTTGAAACCAATATTTCAGTTACATATGTGTTAGTACGTATATATATATATATATATATATATATATATATATATATATATATATATACATATATATATATATATATATATATATATATATATATATATATATATATATATATATATATATATATATATATATATATATATATATATATATATATATATATATATATATGTATGTATGCCAATAAGCGGAGGCGCAATGGCCTAGTGGTTAGGGCAGCGGACTCGCGGTTTCGATTCCAAGACCGGGCATTTTGAGTGTTTATTGAGCGAAAACACCTAAAGTTCCACAAGGCTGCGGCAGGGAATGGTAGCGAACCCTGCTGTACTCTTTCACCACAACTTTCTCTCACTCTTTCTTCCTGTTTCTGTTGTACATGTATTTCAAAGGGTCAGCCTTGTCACACTCTGTGTCACGCTGAATCTCCCCGAGAACTACGTTAAGGGTACACGTGTCTGTGAAGTGCTCAGCCACTTGCACGTTAATTTCACGAGCAGGCTGTTCCGTTGATCGGATCAACTCGAACCCTCGTCGTCGTAACCGACGGAGTGCCAACATTGTATGCCAACATGTATGTAAATATATATGCATATATATGTATATATGTGTATAAATAAGCATGTATGTGTATGCATGAGTAATAGGTTTAAGAACGGAAATTTTTTGCCTAATAATATAGTAAGAAGTGCCCCATTAGTCTATAGTGAGAAAACACAAAAACGACTGAATTTATTTATTATCCATTCTTTCTGTACTATTCTCGTCTGACCTTTTTATTCTTTCTGTTTTGAAAGCATAATTTCAAGCTCAATATACATGCATAAATTTTAAATTAAAATTTATACTGATTTTGAACTCAGAACATAAAGACGAACGAAAGTCGCTCAGCCCGGGGTGTTAACGATTCTGCCAGCCTGCCACCTGAAATAATCTTATAAATCCTTTCTACTATTGACACAAGGTCTGAAATTTGGGGGAGAGGACTAGTCGATTACATCGACCCCAGTGTTTCGCTAGTACTTATTTCATTTACCCCGAAAGGGTAAAAGGCAAAGTTAACCTCGGCAGAATTTGAGCTCAGAACGTAGCATTTCACCCGACGTGCTAAAGATTCTGCCAGCTCGCCACCTGAAATAATCTTAATAATTCTTTCTACTATAGGCACAAGGCCTGAAATGTGGGGGAGGAGACTAGCTGATTAGATCAACCCCAGTGTTTCACTGGAACTTAATTTATCGATTCCGAAAGGATGAAAGGCAAGGTCGACCTCGGCGGAATTTGAACTGAGAACGTAGCGACAGACAGAATACCGCTAAGCATTTCGCCCGGCGTACAACAATCAATGCTCAAGTCTACTGTCAGCAATTAGAGCGTTTGAACCAAGCTTTGAGGAAAAAAGACCCGCTTGAGTGAATCGAAAAGGAGTGGTGTTTCATCAGGACAATACGCGACCCCACACTGTAAAGATCACATCACAGAAGATCGAAGAGCTTTGTTGGGAAAAAATTCCTCATCCACCTTATTCTCCCGTCCTTGCTCCTTCAGACAACTTGTTTCGTAATTTACAGAATCATTTGGGGGACATAACTTTTGCAAGCCTGAAGGAGGTCGAAACTGACGTTTCAGAGTTCTTCGCTTTGAAACCAAAAGAGTTTTACATTGATGGGATTTAAAAGCTTGTAAATAGATGGAAGGAATCATAGATAATCAGGGAAAGTACATTGATGATTAAATTTCAATTAAATATAAGATTTTGATCACTTGTTTTCTTTATTCAAAATTCGGACAGAACTTATGGGATGACCTGATAAATGCAAAACAACACCACGGAGGAATCGACGTAAGCTTAAATAATAAACCGCAATATGGCGAGGGATTAATGGACACATTTGAGAGGAAAGTTTAAGTCATCGATATCTCAGAAGGTTCACAGGTCTAGATACTGACAAGCATTTTGCTCCGGCTTTGTATCGATTCCATGGTTCGGAATCCTTGTAATACTTATAGCAATGGTGATGACGATTAGGGAAATGGTTATAAAGATAGTGATGATAATAGAGGTGATGCGACTGATGATAAGGGGGATGGGGATAATGATTATTTCTTTGATGACCACGTGGTTATTCTAACAATATATATTGTCATTACTAGTAGACAATAAAATTCAATTGAAATTTACGAAAACTGCGTCTATTTATCTCGCTTGCTTTCGCTTTATCTATCTAACGTTCTCTCTCTCTCTCTCTCTCTTTCTCTCTCTCTATCTATCTCTCTCCCTCTCTCTCTCTCTCTCTGTTTTCTCACTCTTTCTCTTTCACTTTCTTTCTCTCTCGATATATATATATATATATATATATATATATATATATATATATATATATATATATATATATATATATATATATATATATATATTCAGAGATAGAGAAAAACATGTGTGTCTATGTGTGTGTGTAATTGTGTATGAGCGCTTGTATGGTGTGTATATGGCTGTATTTGTCTATGTACATGTATCAACGAAGAGTCTGGGTAAAGAAAAGGTCGAGAAAGACAAAGACAGATGGAAAGGAAATGGGGATAAGTGGGGTGGAGGAAGTGTATTTGAAGGAATGAAATGGGTGCATTGCAGCACTACCTTCTTTAAGCGTTACAGCAGATATACATATAAAGCATTTTCACCATCAATCATCATCATGACCATCATCATCGCCATCATCATCACCATCATCATCATCGTCAGCAGCAGGATTAGCAACCCTAAATGCATTATACAACATTCAGTGCATCTGTCTACTGCATAAAATCGGACTATTAATTCTCCACGCCTCGAGAGCCTCAGCTATGTGAGGCTTTTTATTATTAAGCTATGCAAGTTGTCTCACCATCAGGCCTTTCGTATGGAATTACTAAGAGATCTTTTACTCTCTGTCGAATCATCACCACTATCAGCATACCAATGATTATTCTTCTACTTTATATATATTCCGCACTGATATACACACGCACACAGCCATACATATGAAATTGTAATGTATCTTTTCTAGTTTTAATTATATGAAATCTTCCTGTAAAGAAGGAACTGATTTCTAACAGAGATACAAAGCTCCGTCATTGGAATGTTGAGAACTAAAACAAATTCACATTTTGAACTTGAGAAGAGCCTTGTGCTTTTTTTACTATTCCACTTGCAGATTGCATTTGTGACGTACGTGTTAGTTGGTTGATTTGTTTTCATGAAAACCCCAACTTAATCAGATTGTGACTTAGACACTTACAAAACCATGTGCATCGATTATTGTTGGTATAAATACAAATTTATAACCTGGGTATAGAAGCTAGATGTTTTGAAGCAGTTGTTTATAATTATCCCTCTCTCTTTGATTTTCGAAGAGATAGTCACATTAGTATGTATGTATGTATGTATGGATGTATGTATGTATGTATGTACGTACGTACGTACGTTTGTATGTATGTATGTATGTATGTATAAGCATTTTTATATGCTTTTAGAAAATCATGTCTACATATGTCTACAAAATCATGTCTACAAATTTGAAAGCTTTATCAACATTGGACTAAAGATATTCATTGTAAGATATTCATTGCAAAATAACATTGCACTAAAGATATTAAGACTGAAGTAGTAGAGAGGGAAGTGTTCTTCCTGAGTGAATTTGTAAAAAGGTGAGTGTGACAAAAATGATTATGATGAATGCACTTACTCATGTGTCTGTAGATTGGAGAACAACAGATGGGCGAAAGCTAGTGCTCTTAGTGATCAGGGTGATCTTGTATCTATGGGGCTTCTTGATTGGCTCTAGTTGGAAGTTCCCCTGCATCAAGAAGACTGTATTGTTTATATGTGCTCATACTTTGTATACAATGTATATTTTGCCTCATTTTCCTCTCCTCTTCCTTTCCCTAATCTTTTATATACCACCTCAATTATAAACTTTTCTTTTAATGTCCACTTAATTGATGCCCTGTGGGAAATAAAAGAAATCATCATCGTCACCGCCATCACTACCACCATTATTGTTGTTGGTGAGTGAGAGAGCAGCGCACGCCATCAAAGTGACACTGGGGTACAAATAACTCAATATACCCATCATGACTACCCGTCTGATTAAGGTACACCAGGCACATGCATCGCAACGATATGTGCGTGACATGGTGACCTCATATCAAGTTAAATAGTACATAATCTTGCAGGTAGGGTGCAACTAGAATTTCTTCAGGATGAGTAGCCCATCTCGCTCAAAAGGTCCCTGAAAAAGGGCTATTGAAAGATGATAAACGAAACGCCCATGTTTTCGGGGGTGAATTATTCAAACTCCAAAGAATTCCTCTCAACACATAACTATGATGCTTCCCCACTACTCCTGCTCGTGAACAGAGACGCATATATTGGTTAAGATCAAGCAGCTGACAATCAAATCTGCGGTATTGATGAGAATATTTGCTGTAGCCCATCTTTTATACTAAGACTAAACGTATACATGTTAACACTTTCAATCAGTTAAGATCAGAAGCCACGCGAACCACTGCCTGGTACTGCATCAGGGATCGATATAATTGACTAACCCCTCCCACGAAGTTGCTGGCCTTCAGTCAGAATTTGATACAAATTTTTAAGATTATTTAGATCGGTGAACTGACAGAATCTTTAGCGCCTCGAATGAAATGCTTAGGGGTATTTCTTCTGGCTTTTTATGTTCTGAATTCAAATTTGACTGAATTCAGCTTCCACTTTCATCTTTCCGGGATGGGACTAAATGGTCTGAGGCATTTCTTCTAATTCTTTGCGTTCTGAGTTCAAATTCCACCGGGGTCAACTTTTCCTTTCATCATTTCGGAGTTGATAAAATAAGGTACCAGTTATGTACTGGATCGATATAATCGACTAGCTTCCTTCACCTAAAATATTTCAAGCGTTTTAGATATTGTAGAAAGACTACGCTGCCATACTATCTGTTCTTTTCAATTAACTAATACTTTTCTGATGGTGATATTATTATTATTATTATTATTATTATTATTATTATTATTATTATTATTATTATTATTATTATTATTAAGGAGGTGAGCTGGAAGAAACGTTAGAACGCTGTGTGAAATGCTTAGCAGTACTTCGTCTGCCGTTACGTTTTGAGTTCAAATTCCGCTGAGGTCGACTTTGCCTTTCATTCTTTCGGGGTCGATTAAATAAGTACCAGTTACGCGCTGGGGTCGATGTAATCGACTTAATCCCCTTGTTTGTCCCCTCTATGTTTAACTCTCTGTGGGCAGTAAAGAAATAAATTATCATTATTATTATTATTATTATTATTATTATTGTTGTTGTTGTTGTTGTTGCTGTTGTTGTTGTTGTTAATAAAGTGAGGAATTGGAAGAACGTTAGAACGCTGGGAGAAATGCTTAGCGTTACTTCGTCCGAGTTCAAATTCCACCGAGGTTGACTTTACCTGTTATCCTTTCGGGGTCGACAAATTAAATACCAGTGAAACACCTGGGGTCCGTGTAATCGACTATCCTTCTCCCCCAAATTTCAGGCCTTGTGCCTATAGTAGAAAGGATTATTATTATTATTATTACTACTACTACTACTACTACTACTACTACTACTACTACTACTACTACTACTACTACTACTATTACTACTACTACTATTACTACTACTACTAAGGTGGCGAGCTGGAAGAATCGTTAGCACGCCGGGCAAAATGCATAGCGACATTTCACCCCTCTTTATGTTGAGTTCAAATTCCGCCGAGGTCAAATTTGCCTTTTATCCTATTGGGTCGATAAAATACGCACCAGTTGAACACTAGGGTCGATATAATCGACTTAACATCTCCCCCAAAATTGCTGCCCTTGTGCCAAAATTTGAAGCCATTATTATTTCCCCCTCTTATAGGGGAGTTTCTTTGTTAGAATTTTTTTTTTTTGAACGGTTGTCGCTCTTTTTTTATATTGTTTACACGTTCCTTCGTAAAAATCCCCACTGTTCTTTTTGTGTCCCTTGAGGCTAATAAAAGAAAGATTACTGCTATCATTATTTCTTGTTGTTGTTGTTGTTTTTGTTGCTGTCGTTGTTGTAGCAGCAACTGAAGAATGAAAATAAATTGAGTGTAGGCGTTCAAGAGGGCATTATGACCATAATACCATACGGATATTATGACGGAGTAGAAAATGTAGAGGGACCCGGAAGATGAGGTTGACTTCAAAGAGGAACAGTGCGACGAAGAAAGACGGGAGAAGTAGTGGGTGTAAGAGAAAATATTGTTGATTAACAGAACATTAAGAAATATTGTCATGGAAGAATAAGAGAAATATGGGAAATAGATTAATGGTTCTTGAAAGGAAATTTGTTGGAAATTTAAGATTATTATTATTATTAGTAGTAGTAGTAGTAGTAGTAGTAGTAGTAGTACTGGAGGTGGTGGTGGTGGTGGTGGCAGTAGTGGTGGACGGCGGTAGCGGTGATGCTAGTAAAATCAGTGGTATTCGGTGGTGTAGCTGTTGCTGATTGTGATGGCAATGTTCATGCTATATTGACAGGATCAACAACCACAGTAATGCTCGTGGGAGGAGGAAGTGAAGGAAGAAGAAAAAGAAGAAAAAGAAGAAGAAGAAGAAGAAGAAGAAGAACAACAACAACAACAACAACAACAACAACAACAATAACAACAACAACAACAACAACAACAACAACAACAGCAGCAGCAGCATCAATGCACATATCTATGACATATGTATAACTAACAACGTAACAGTAACAAAAGTGAAAAGAACAGGAAGTCCTATAAAGGAATACAGGGGCTAAACATGTTTATATATACGTACACGCACGCACACACATATATAGGCGCCTACAGCGTGACACTTTGGATTAGTATGACACACTACGTCCTCGGACCGATGCTTAGTGAATGCCCTTTGTAAAAGTGAAAAACACAAATGTTTGGCCAATAAAAGTTAATTCATAAGCAGTCTGGAGCATTCCATAGGTTTCTGCTGTGATTTTTCCCCAGTTTAACACAAAACTTTGTTGCGTAGCGAGCTTGAATTCTGCGAACGAATCCCGGCTGCATTCTGCAAACGAGTCAGTAGTAAGAAGCCTTGTTTAGTAGGGTGTGTTGAAACTGCTATTACAACCGTTTCCTTCAATTTAGAATAACAAAATCTGGCAAGTTAGCTTATTAGATTTATAGTAATGAAATACTAAAAAATTTCAGTAGTTTAGAACAGTTACATAACTGCCTCTCCTAAAAGTCTCAAAACTTCCGGAATGCATCTCATATATTTGCATACGCAAAAACACATGCATTTGTCTGAATATATTTATGTACATATGTTACTATGTATATGTATATACATACATGCATACATACATGCACACATACATACATACATACATACATACATATGTATTGGTGCATAATTATTGTGGCTTTTTTTTCAGCAAATTTTATTTAACAAAAATAATAACAATATTTAACAAAAACATCTTTAAATGACGGTTTGACCGACTACCAAGCAGATGGGAAGCAGTAATTGAAGTAGATGGTGAACATGCTCCGGAATAATCATTTAAAGATGTTTTTGTTACATGTTGTTTTTGTTGAACAAAATTTGTTGAAAAAAAGCCGCAATAATTATGCACCAACCCAATACGCACACACACACACACACACATATATATTCGAACGAACAAAGGCGCAGGAGTGGCTGTGTGGTAAGAAGTTCACTTCCGGTAAACAGAGGTGGATGTGGGCTAGCTGTGCTCCGTCCAATTAATGAAAACAAGGAACATTTGAGGAACTCGCCAGGGTGGGTCGGTTTTGTTGCTCAGCTGAGCAATAATTTGTTGTGTATTTTTTCAGCAGGTTTTTGTTCAGCATTGCGACATTTTCGCTTGCCTTTGGCGGGTTTTTTGTGTTTGTTCGTTTACGAACAAAATTGTATGTTCATTATCTGTGGTAGGCGGGTTCGCTCCGGCCATGGAGTGAAAATGTTTGCTTGGCTTTTTAGCCAGGAAAACAAAAAAGAGACTTTGTGTTCACATTTGTGAACGAATTGTGAAGTGAAAGTATTTGTTGGCATTTTTTTGCTGAAGGACTTTGTGAGCGAATTGTACAGTGAAAGTGTTTGTTGGCGGTTTTTACTGGAAAGTCTGGTGAACGAGTTGAGCAGTGAAAGTATTTGTTAGCACTTTTTTTTACTGAAAAGTTTTGTGAACGAATTTGTGTTTGCTGCTTGTGGTTCGAGTGTTCGATTCATCACAAGAGTAGAAATATTTGGTTTGGCAATTTTTTGCCGAAGGCGCAGCGGAGTACCTTGAATCGGAGTACCTTTTGAAAGATGCTCGGATTGCCTATTGGCTGGAATTTTTTTTCCGTGTTTGAACTGTTGTTTTTCTCCCTTTTCTGTCTATCTTTTTATTTGGTGTTTTTTTGGAACATGGAAAAAAAGAACTCTGCCTTGGTGTGGGAACTGTGCCCACCCAAGCAGTGGGTGAAGGAGATGGAGAAGAGGACGGTGGTCATGCGGACCTGTTGTAGGTCACGCAATACCATCACCCTCTTCAATAAAGAGACAATTGAAAAAGAGTTGGCAAGTTGTTTGCCAACAAAGAAATATTATATATCAAGGTGGGTCAAATTTGCGACGGTGTGGTTGCTGTTTGACTCCTCGGAGGAAGCCGCGAACGCGGCAAGTCAGACACTGCAGGGGGAGGAAATTTTGTTCCTCCCCTCTTACTGCGGAAAAAGAATAACTAGAACCTGGGTGCATGGATTACCCCCAAGTTACAAGGCCGAGTGGATCGCTGATACCATTCGGCAGGGCTTGGGGGACAGTGGACCCAGGCTCCTTAATGTGCTCATGTCACCTGCAGTCAACTGGCAGGGCGCCAAGGCGACATTGACCTTGTGGTCCCCAGTGGCTGTAGGAGACATGTGCTTTCCAGAATTTTTAAAATTGGGTGGGGCAAAGTACCCCGTTAATATTGAGGGCCGGCAACCAAGGTACCATGAGTGCTTGGAAGCTGGCCACATAAAAAAACTGCCCCCAGGGCCGTAATAAGGCCCTGGAGCAGGATAAAGTGCCCGCTGCCCCCCCCCCCACTCATTGGAAGGGGAGACAGAGAAATTCGTGGAGGCAGGTGCCTCCACGAAAAGAAAAAGAAAGGTGAGCAGCAATGGTTGCTCACCAGTTGAAACAGAGGTGAGCAACAATTGTTGCTCACCAGTTGAAAGAGAGGTTGAGGGGGAGGTAAAGATCTCCTCGGGTATGCCGAAGGAGGCCCTAACCCCCCAAGCCTCTAAAAAGAAAAGGAAGAGAGGTGGGAAGCGGCCGGCGGACGTTTATGCGCCGCGGACCGAACCTGTGACCCCTCCGGAGGGAATTGTGCTGCCGGAGAGGGAGAAGCTGCCAGCGGGAACGGTGCCGCTGTCAGAAGACTCTTCCTCTGAGGAACAGGAACTTATCCTCTTGTACGTCAAGGGGAGGGAAGTTGAAAGGCTCCTGGATCGTGCATGCGGACGGGAGAGATCCTTTTCTGCATGCACATCAGCAGCAAGATGGCCCGCGCAGGTGGCCGCTGAGGTAGTTACCCGTACCACCATTAACATGGTCAAGGCCACCTGCAATAAATTGAGTTATTTTTATTTTAATAACGAAGTGGATTACAACATGGATTCTTGCCTGATGGCAGCATCAGATATGATGACGAGGAACTATTGATTGTAAATTGATTATTGATTGTAAATTATTTGTAACCATAGTGAACAAAGGTTTCCGAGGGGTTGCCGATCAGTGGGCGTCGGTGCCCCTCTCATTTCTCATTTTTCATATATGTCATTCTCATTTTGTCATTAATGTTTCTGTCCAGCCCTAGCTTCTGCTAATCTATGTAATGCCTAAATGGCAAATTAAATTAAATAAAGAAGCTCGCTTCCGGTGAACAGAGGTGGATGTGGACTAGCTGTGCTCCGTCCAATTAATGAAAGCAAAGAACATTTGAAGAACTCGCCAAGGTAAGTCGGTTTTGTTGCTCAGCTGAGCAATAATTTGTAGTGTATTTTTTTCAGCAGGTTTTTGTTCAGCATTGCGACATTTTGGCTTGCCTTTGGCGGGTTTTTTGTGTTTGTTCGTTTACGAACAAAATTGTATGTTCATTATCTGTGGTAAGCGGGTTCGCTCCGGCCATAGAGTGAAAATTTTTGCTTGGCTTTTTAGCCAAGAAAACAAAACAAAAAAAGACTTTGTGTTCACATTTGTGAACGAATTGTGAAGTGAAAATATTTGTTGGCATTTTTTGCTGAAAAACTTTGTGAACGAATTGTACAGTGAAAATATTTGTTAGCAATTTTTGCTGAAAAATTTGGTGAACGAATTGAGCAGTGAAAATATTTGTTAGCATTTTTTTTGCTGAAAAATTTTGTGAACGAATTTGTTTGCTGCTTGTGGTTCGAGTGTTCGATTCATCACAAGAGTAGAAATATTTGGTTTGGCAATTTTTGGCCGAAAACGCAGCGGAGTACCTTGAATCGGAGTACCTTTTGAAAGAAGCTCGGATTACCTATTGGTTGGAATTTTTTTTCAGTGTTTGAACTGTTGTTTTTCTCCCTTTTCTGTCTATCTTTTTATTTGGATCTGTTGTTTTTTTTTCTTTTCTTTCTTCGTTTTCGTTTTTTTTTTTAACTCTATTTATTCATTTGTGATCTTTTCGAACTTTATGGGAAAAAAAGTGAACAGTGAAGCCACTCTCTTGGAATGGGATGTTATACCGCCCAAGCAGTGGGTGAGAGAGACGGAGAAGAGGACAGTGGTCTTGCGGACCTATTCGAGGTCACGCAATGCCATTGCCCTCTTCAACAAAGAAACGATAGAGAAGGAGCTGGCGGCGTGTCTGCCAGCGGAGAACTTTTTTGTCTCAAGGGGAGTCAAATTTGCAACGGTGGGGTCGCTGCTCGACTCCCCCCGAAGAGGCTGGCACTGCAGCCAGCCAACCACTAAAGGGGGAGGAGATTTTTTTCCTCCCCACTTATTGTGGAAAAAAATTGTGAGAGCCTGGGTATGCGGACTTCCCCCAGGTACCGAAGCTGGATGGATCACAGAGGCCATCCGGCGGGGTTTGGGAGACAGTGGACCCAGGCTCCTAAATGTAGACGTGGCTCCCGCAGTTGACTGGGAAGGGTCAAAGGCAACTTTGACCCTATGGACCCCGGTAGCTGTGGGAGATATTGTATTTCCGAACTTCCTAAAGATGACTGGCTGCAGGTATCCGGTGATACTTGAGGGTCGGCAACCTAGATGTCACCGGTGTCTGGAGCCTGGCCATTTGAAGAAGGATTGCCGCCGGGACACTAAAGTGTCCCAGGAACGGGCACCCGTTGGAGAAAGTTGTCCTGCTCGGCAGGAAGGAAAAAATGAGGAGGCGGTAGCCCCAACAGATAGAGGTAGAAAGAGGAAGGCGGGCATTAATAATAGCCCGCCGAAACCTCAAAGAGATGTAGAGGTGGAAGAGGGATTGAGTCCCACGGGTAAACCAGAGGACTCCTCCTCTCCTACGGGAAAAAAAGAAAAAGAAAAGAAAGAAAAAGGTGCAAATGAATGTTGAACCACAGCCGGTGGGAATTGTGCCGCCGACTGTGGAAATGTCTTTCCCTTCTCCGGAGGAAGAAGAAACGTTAGTCTTCGTCTTTAGAGAGTGGGGGGGGGGGGGTAGAAAAAGAATTAGAAAAGAGTCTTAGGGGAGAGGCCATGGCCTGCATACAGGATCCCGAGTGGCCTCCGCAGATAGCTGTAAAGGTCAAAACGTGGGACGTAGCGAAGAAATTTTTTGACCTCAAAGAAATATTCTTCACGGCGCCGGGCAATGCCGACACGCCACTCGAGGAGTGCCTAGAGAGGGCGTGGGCGTTAGTGAAAAGAGGTTGTAGATATGGGGAGGCTAAAAGCCCCAGTGAATTATATGAACATTTATAAGTGGCTTGTTGCCTCCTATAAAGAGGAAGAACATTTGTGTTAATAATTTGTTTTACAAATTTGAACGACATGTATTGAACAAAGTTTTAGAGAGGTTATCAGTCAGCGGGCGCTGGTGCCTCTCCCATTTTCATTCTTTCTTGTGTATTCATCTCCATTCATTAATGTCCGCGTCCAGCCCGTAGCTTCTTCGTTTGTCTGTCTTTGTTTGTCCCCTCTATGTAACGCCGTATGACGAATTTTTATGAAATAAAGAAGCTTGCTTCCCAACCACATAGTTCCGGGTTCAGTCCCACTGTGTGGCACCTTGGCCAAGAATCTTCTACTATAACCTCGGGCCGACCAAAGCCTTGTGAGTAGATTTGGTAGACGAAATTGAAAGAAGCCCGTCGTATATGTGTGTGTGTGTGTGTGTGTGTGTGTGTGTGTGTGTGTGTGTGTGTATTTGTTATTTGCGTTTTTGTTTGTCCCTCCACCATCGCTTGACAACCAATGTTGGTGTGTTTACGATAGATGGTAAATGCTTTTATTTTTCATTCCCTTTCGAAATTATCCCTAATTGTGGTGTGGAATTTTGACTGCTCCTTCTAGCGGTTTAGATGTCCTATTATGAGCATCTCTGATGTGTTTAAATGTTCACTGTATTCAAATGAATAATATATAGTCTATTGACTAATTTTTTCTTCTCGCTAGACCACTAGTAGCAAATAGAATTTCTAAAACAATTTTTGCTACCCTGAGATTTATTAATACATACATACACACACACACACACACACACACACACACACACACACACACACACACACACATATATATATATATATATATATATATATATATATGGGGGTGTCTGTATATGTTTGTGTGTCTCTATTTGTCCTCCCAACATCACTTGACAACCGATGCTGGTGTTTTGCGTCCCCATCAACTAGTGGTTCGGCAAAAAGGACCGATAGAATAAGTACTAAGCTTACAAAGAAGAAGTCCTCAGGTCGATTTGTTCGACGAAAGGCGGTGCTCCAGCATGGCCGCAGTCAAATGACTAAAATAATAAAAGAATAAAAGAATATATATAGTGTTACTGATAGTTGTGATGGTGATGATATTCATGATGTTGTTGGTGATGATGACATCAAACTAGAAAGCTATCCATGGTCAGAACACAGCAGCATCACCGCACGAAAAGAACAACGAAGAAGAAGAAGAAGAAGATAGTTTGTACTAGCAGCAGCAAGAGCGAAAGCAGCCGCAACGATAACAACAACAACAACAACAACAATAAAATCAGCAACGAGAAAATTGTGGAGAAATGCCAGGAAGACAACAAAGAATATTAGAAATGTGTAAGTATAAAACCTTACTGAGTGAAGCGTTTAACCGTTCAGGTGTGGAAAATCAGGAGCGAGTGAAATGGAATAAATGTATGTTCAGGCAAAGAGCAATTGATGAGTGAATGATAGCTTTAGCAGTTGTACAGATGAACAAAAGCGAAAGGAGAGCGGGGAGAGGATGTCACAGAGGGAACAGATACGAAACGCGATTTGCTGGTGTTTGAAGTGTGTAATGTGAAATGTGCAAAACCGAAAGGCAAGTGGTAATATTTGAGGATTATTCTGAAAGATGACTATGGGAAAGAAAAAGAAGAAAGGAACAATAGAGAAAGAATAATAAATTTAAAGAAAATATGAGAAGATTGACTGAATATATGTTAGAGGGATAGGGAGATAAATAACTTTTTCTACTATGGATACAAAGCCTGAAATTTTGCCGGTAAGAGGAATAGTCGATTACATCGACCTCAGAGCTTGATTGGTACTGATGTACTAATTTTATCGGCTCTGAAATGAGGAAAGAGCAAAGCCGTGTGTGCATGTATTTATGTGTCTATGTATGTATATTCTCAATGTGTTGCAGTTTTATATATGTGTTTGCTACAATTCTTGTGGGGTTTTGTGATTTCTTTCAATGTTAAAGCAGGTTTCTGACCTTCAGTATATTCTGATATATTCCAATAAATGAATTTTCAAAGTTGCTGATTTTGCGCCTATTTTGAGGTCAGTACTTTTCCTAGTTGTCGCCATTAATTCTGTTACAAAACCTAATAACATTGCTTTTAATCTTCGATTTCTATGTCTATTATCATCTTCAAAATAATTTGTGCATACTCTGATTACTTGGAGTTGAACTTTAATGAATAGCTGCTTCTCCATAATATCTTAGGGAGTGTTGTTGTTAATGTTTTCTGTTGGATGGGATTGGACGTATGTTGTAAAAGCTGGGCTCTCACATACATATATACACAGATGAACACACTCACACCCACGTACATACGTGTATATATTTGAAGGCACATAACACTCCTAATTTAGGAATTTGATTCGTTATTCAGCTTGGAGCTACTTCCTTATTCGGTGCTAGCTGGTATTAACTATTTACTTAGCCACTTGTTTTTGCTGATGAAGTTGTTTGGCTTTTGATTGGCAAAGTCGTACAAAATGCTTTATGGTATTTATTCCAAGACTTTATAATTTCAAATCCCGCCGAGTTTAACTTTGCGTATCATCCATCCGAGGTCCATAAAGTATCACACAATACTAGTGTCGATAGTGTCGACTGAATTCCATCTCCTCAAAATTGCTGCTCTCGAGCCTATATTAGAAACTTTTATTATCATATTTGTGTTTTATGTCAAACAGACGTTCTGGAAATTGTTCCGCGAAAGGATTGAACCTACATTTCTATCTAATGGGAAAAGTCTTTTTTAACGTTTTGCCGACAAAAAATCCACCCCCGTTTACGTCGGAGTGTAAAACTAAGGTTTTCTCTTTGTACATTTTGAATTTTTAGATTTTGTAAACTTTTGTTCACAAGAAATTTAAGATGGCTTCTTATTAAAGAGGAGCAAGAATGGTGTTTGCCACTGTGCTGTTAGCGCTAATATAAACACTTACACCCACAAAACTCAATCGAAAATACACGCATGTTTACGAACATAAATAAAAAAGAAACTACAAATTCAGTTTCGCAACATACTACATTTATTTTACCAACAAAATGTGATAATTATGTTCTGAAAGAAAATAACATGATTTTAAAAGCGAAAGAGCAAACACTCTATTTTATCAAACCTGAATCGGAGAACAGCTCGACGGTCAGGCGTCTTTGTTAATGAGCAAGCGTGTGTTAATGTCATAAAGTGTCTCCATTTTATGAATGACTGAAGTTTTTTTTATTATTTTTTTTCGAGGTTCAAAGGATCAGAAATACTCTGAAACTTGGATAGAAGCGAGCACATTAATCGAAGTATTTTATCAACATAGTGTACTATTTTCGCTAAAATCGCGGATAACACAGATAATCAGACTTTAATTTTAGTATCATAAAAATTAACGGTGAATTAGCAAAATCGTTAGATCGTAAACCGGACAAAATTCTTAGTAACATTGCGTCCGTCATTACGTTCTGAATTTAAATTCTCCCGAGGTTGGCCTTGCCTTTCACCTTTTCAGGATTGAAGAAATAAGTACCAGTTGAAAACTGGGGTCGATGTAATCGACTTCCTCACCCTTAAAATTTCTGGTCTTGTACCAAAATATGAAAAGAATTTCAGTATCATTAAAATGATACCGAACTTTGCATAGTAAAAATTTCGTACATTGCATTTCAAGTTTAATGCATTTATTCTTGTTTTAATCTTCGACTAATGTATATGGTTTGCGTTCGTAATGTTCGTCATTCCTGTTTTGTTTTTGTGTTTTTCACTAAAATGAATAGGTCTTGTGTTCATACAGCTCGTTCTCCGTTGCTTTCTTTACACGCAGCATTTGGCCATAGATCAATTCTCGGATCTATTTTAAAACGGGGGCCACATTTTTCATTAATGTTTTACGTAGTGTTTTTGGTACGGAAAGACTTTCAAACTTCGTATACTTATCTATTTTGTGTTATAGAACAGAAAAATATTTTTGTATTCGAATTTATTTCATGTAAAAAATTGTCTTATTTCGATAATTTCAACCAATCACTGACAAGTATTCAGTTGTTTATATTTACTCCTTTGGCTGATTAAGCGATGTAAAGCGTATTTAATCTCCGTACCTTCGTTTTATTTGCTTTTTTCATTTTAAATTTGCTTTAACCCTAACCCTAACCCTAACCCTAGGGTTAGGGTTAATTGTTTCAGAATCGTTTGTTTATGTAGTCGGCACTTAATGTATATCGGCTGAATGGACGTCAATGATTGGTTGAAATTACAGAAATACAACTTTAACATGGAATAACTTATGGATTTCTTTTTTTTTTTTAAGAAGACTAAGAGAAAAAGATGTTTTATATGGCACATTCTACCAGTGTTCCAAGTTTCAAAGTGTTTCGTTAATGAAAAATGTGGCCCCCGTTTTAAAAAAGATCCCAATTCTCTGATAACCTATGAGTATCTTGGTTCTATGTAATGGTGACTCTCGGTTGCACCTTTTCCATACATGTTGTCTTTATCCACGAGGATGACATTGTATATAGTATAAAGCAGGTGCTCGAACATTTCATGCTATTTTGTCATAAACCATTATATTTTGCTATATTGTCATTTTCTAATATACCATTTGTGGTATCGCGTGGTCATCAACTTTTCCGCTCACACACATTCGCTTGCTTCTTCCTGCTATTAGTTTCTAGACTTTCATCCACACATGTGTGTGTGTATGTATGTATATGTGTACATATTCGCATGTACACATACACACATATATACATACATACATTTATACATACATACATACATATATATATAACAAAGTGAAGCTGTAAGGTACCGCACGAGTGGAAATATATATGAAAGGTTTGAAAATGCAATTTTAAAGATGTTTATTGACTTCACCGGTTTCACCTTTTTAGAAAAAGTTTGTCAAGTAAAAAGTAAAATGTAAAGCTTTGTATAAGCTTTGTTGTGTTAAGTACTGGTTATCATAAAAGTATTAAAATACAGTTATACATTCTTTGATAATAATAAGAGAATGTTAAAAACGGTTTACAAGAAAGTATATAAGAAATTATTCAGAACTGGACTACAAAAAGTATTATGACTTCAATAAAAATCATATTTGTTTGGTAGTATATATATATATATATATATATATATATATATATATATATATATATACACACAAGGAGATATATTTAAGAATTTACAAAAAATTGGAGAGGAACTGACCTGTCTTTCTGTCTTTCTAAAAAAGTGAAACTGGTCGAGTCAATAAACACCTTTAAAATTGCATTTTCAAACCTTCTTTCATATATATATATATATATATATATATATATATATATATATATATATATATATATATATATATATATATATATATATATATATATATATATATATACACGTATACGTGTATATATGTATATATAGAGAGAGTGGGGGGGAGAAAGAAAGAAACAAAGAAAGGGCTTTTTTCTCGTTTTACAGTCTGATCTTTCAGTCACCTTAATTTTCGGAGAATGTGAAACTGAAACAGCGAAAGTAATCTGCGTATGTAAAATTTAATGAAAAAAAGAGTATAAAAAGGTTATCACGCTCTGATGTAAACGAGGAAGTATCAATGTTTCGAGTAAAGTCCTTTTACGGTTGCGCGTGCGTTATTAGCAAATAATGGTTAGAAACAGTCACTATAGAAGGCATCAGTCATAAGTCATTATGTAGACTTTATGCCAATACCTCGTCCTAGGGTGTTTTTTTTACAAATTTCTCCTCTGTCGTAAATGTTCGACTCAAGCCTTGGCCTGAGAATAACTTCTCTCACGGCTAATATGACTTTTTTGTCTCCTTTTTCTTCTAAGTATTTAAAAACACATACGTGAAGCAATGTATAATTGCTAACTATTTTCATGGTTTACAACATTGAGCTAAAATCTCCTGAAATAATAATAATTCATTGAGAGTCACTAAGTGTTTATTTACCAATTGATAGATGTATCTATTCGGAAAATTCAAGCAACTAACTTAACACTGATCACATTTACATGCGATAAATAAATATTTATTGACTTGTACTTTTTCATCTCCTCATATAAGAGTGGAGGTTTAAATATTGATCAATTAACCTTGATTCTCAAATCCTCTATTGTTTATTTATATACCATTTATTTATCGGCCTTCTGTGAACTCTGCTTTAGTGCAATGACACCATTAAGACTAAATGTTTTTCTTTAAAGAATATCCAACGTAGAAGTAACCTAAATAGTTCTTTCATCGTTTTGTTTTTGTTTTTTATATGTACATATATTTACTGTTTGGCTTCTTTTTTTGTCTATGGAATGCTCAGAATGATACAGGAAATGCATTTGTTTTCTTTTAGCGTGTGAACATGAAATAAAGAATGAAAACCATTAATCCTCGTTTACTGACCTTCAGATTTAGTTATTTAGATCTATAAGCCTTTCGTAAAGTAAAATGATTCATTATTGAAAATATTTCAAATCTACAAAAAACATTTCCGTGTTTTCTTAAGCAGATAGAAACTACCTTCATTAACACTTTTGGGTTTAATTTTTATATATGACTCTTTATAACACAATGCAGACCTTAAACTTTCAACCCAAATAAATATCTCACATGCTTGGTGTGTGACAACAGTGGAAGTTTTCACACAAAATGTTTTAAGTGTTGGAAGAGTTATAAAACAGAAAGAAAGCAAACCATTTCGTTAAAAAGAGAAGCGAGATAAACACACAAGCATAACATTCTGTGAATATGTATGTCAGAGAGAGAAAAAGGAGAAAGAGAGTGTGAGTTCGAGTGTGTGTATGAGTGTGTGTGTGTGTGTGTGTGTGTGTGTGTGTGTGTGTGTGTGTGTGTGCGCACTACATAGAACGAACGAATGAATGTCTCATTCAATAAATCAATCCGCACACACATATGCACACGTAGACACGTAAATATATTCCTATGTGTAAATTTACAAGAAAGGAGAATGAAATTGACTGCATGATATTCATGCTTTTTCTATGATCAATAATGGCGTAAATAAATTGAATTGGTTTTAAACAGTTCCAGAATTTTTTATCCTTGTGTGAATATGAATGTTTATTACTTTCACCTTGGAGTAAGACAATGTTTAAAATATAAACTATATTATTAAACCATGTATATAAACATCAATCAATAATACTGTCCTCTACATTAAAGAAACACCTTACATCTGGTAGAAGCACCCTTTCGTAGTCCACAGAGCAAATTATGTATGTGAATGAATAGAGTACCCACAGGTTCCACCTTTAGGGTCTACATTCTACATGGCATCTATAGAAAACAGTGATATCAAGGCATGAACATAGATCTACAACGAACATTTTGATGACATATTTATCGTTAAGGACGTAATATAAAATGACGAAAGATTAAAGGAAGACTAAAAACAACTATCCAAAACACGAGTATCGAGGATAGCCTAAAGAAAGACTTTCCTTAGCCAGGAGTGGCTGTGTGGTAAGTAGCTTGCTTACCAACCACATGATTCTGGGTTTAGCGTGACACCCTGGGCAGGTGTTTTCTACTAGAGCCTCGGGCCGACCAAAGCCTTGTGAGTGGATTTGGCAGACGGAGACTGAAGGAGGCCCTTGTATATATGTGTGTGTGCGTTTGTCCCTACCATCACTTGACAACCGATGCTGGTGTTTTTACGTCCCCGTAGTTTAGCGATTCGGCAAAAAACACCGATAGAATGAGTACTAGGCTTACAAGCAATAAGTCCTGGGGTCAATTTGTTCGACTAAAGGCGGTGCTCCGGCATGGCTACAGTCAAATGACTGAAACAAATAAGAGAATAAAAGAATAGTACATGAAATATAAACGTGGACCATAACCGATATACCATTAAAGACATAACTACCTATACTTATATGAAGACAACGAATGTCCACATAGATATAAAATGTCGATGGCCATATCTTTACTTCATTCAAATTTACATTCTAGTCCAAAAACAAAATGCTATATAAAGGAATTTACGCAATGATTCAAAAATTGTCGACAACGGTTATACTAAAAAGTGAGTAAACCAGGTTATAGAACAACACAGAACTAGTTCAATGTAATGAATATATCAACGATAACATCTATTTAAATTTAATGTAGTGTGCATGAAAAACCTAATTAGAAATAATTATGCGCTTGGGGAAAAGACAACAATATCTCAGTTACTAATATTAGATAAATCATTTCAGTTACAAATATGTTAACTCAAGACATATTTCAATTTTAGTAATTTTTTTTTTTTTTTTTTTTTTTTTTTGTGAAGCACATTCTCTACCCAACTTTCTAAAGTAGAGACTTCCATTTTTACACTTTGTTCCCCTCGACGAACATTTGATGACAATGACAGAGCAAACCCTTCGATATTTAGTGTAGATATATGAAACAATTTGATCATAGTAAAGTTGATGTTAATAGTCCAAAAAATTATAACTACATTAATAAACAATATTTCTATACAGAATTGTTCACATAGGTAGGCGATTGTTTAGTAATGGAAGTGATACTAATTCCACAAGACAATGCTAGACTTACACAAATGTAGCGTACATTACTTACAAACTCTTTGTGAATGATGAAAGAAAACAGCCAATGCTCTGTAATTTAAACTTACAATGCACTAGTCTTGCTAGTCCTAAGAAGCAGCAGTTTAAAATAGTAACACACACCAACACCAATCACTCCATCCAGACGTGAAGATCTAAACACGATAATGGCTTTAGGAACAGTAAAAAAACTGATAAACAAGAAAGAATCTTAGTAAAATAAAGGTAGAACAGCCGTGCTTTTCATTACAAATATTTAAAAGAAAAGCTTTTCCTCAAATATGTATATATATGTGTATTTGTGTATGTCTCTCTGTATGTATGTATGCATGCATGCGTGCGTGCATGTATGTATGTATGTATGTATGTATGTACATACGGATATTTATGTAATACAAATCGGTATAAATTTCTAGAGAAAAAATACCTCAAAAGTTAAAAGTATCAACAAAACTACCCAGTGAAACCGAACCTCGAATCTCCTGCTGGCAGTGCAAGCGTGCATTACAGTGAAGTTACAATCCCAACGCAGAATAAGTACACACATGTTTATCTGCTTGCAAAGCAATAGCATTTTAACGTAAGCCTCATACGGTTTGTTTAGTAAATTGGCATAAATAGAAAGTTATCTCCAGATTCATGGAGTCTGTACGTCGTCGCTGAACCTGATAGAAATTGCTGTAAAATTTCTCTCAAATCATACTCTACCGTTAAAAAACGCAGGGATACCATCTTATATGCTATGTCAGCTGGTATCGGTTCAGCTGAGTGGCGCATTCTCTGAATGACAGATATAAAAAACAAGACCGCTTCAAATATCTGAATCACAAGTCGTGGACCAAATCTAGTAATATGGAATGAACTGGCATTATACGACAGAGCCCTAAACTCAGAATAACTCCTAAATCAAAAACTTTACCAGATGTCCTACTATCTCCAATAGTAACAAAAATTGGAGTCTGTACACCCAAATCTAGAGTGAAATATCAGCATAGGTGATCTGATTGAGATACTTTATATTCTAGCTGGCTCATCTTTGATGACTGGAACGGAACAGCAAGACATGCTGTCTTTAAAGAACATGTCAATACTTTGTTTTTAAATTCTTTTCATGAATATGCTATGTATATTTTTCGAAGCACATAAACGACATGATCATCCTTTTTCTTAACTTATTTCGTTTCCGCACAAGGTAAGTTGTGTTAAGACATATGAAAGATAACAACGTTAACACCTTTAAGACAATGAGATTTATACTGAACTTCAGAATCAGGTGCACCCCTTGTGCATATAATTACTACCTCTGCAATTACAACGTGAATTTTATCTTAAACAATCAATACAACAGACACCTTCAGTAGAAAGTCAAAGCTAATTTCTAGATGCTGCCACGAGAACAAGTATTTCTTGTTTAATTTTAACAGAATTATTGAACGATATTAAACGTAATCACGTGCGCAAATGAATTTTTGTAGATCGTGATCATGAGAGCACCAGAAAGCGTAAGTTAACATCGTAACAAATCACGCCGATGAAATCGACGGCTAAGTCAATCATCCAACAACTCACGGCTGTGTGTGATTTCTCCATGAACCAGGGAATAAACCTATGTAAGTGAATGCTGGAACTATTACGAATATAATAAATATTTACTCTGTCTAAAGTGTGAGATTCTATCTAGAATTACTGAGTATGAAGTAATATTTGCAAACATATTACACAAACATATTTGCAAATAATATTTGCAAACATTTCACAAGTACACAAACATATGAGCATACATATGCTTCGTAAATTAATCTGGTATCTAAAAGATCATAATAAACAATTTAATTTGGAATGAAATATTCTCTTTATTTCTTTACCTTATGGCAAAGGTAAATCTTTTTGTTCCCTTTGTAATAGTGAAATGTTTTTATCCTATTCTCAAAGAATTCACTTTTAAACACGTTTATAGAACGCGTTTATCGTTGCAAACATTGGCAGAAACATACCTTTGGTTCCTATAAGTGATTTCTACCATTCTATAAAATTCGAGCTTTGTCTTCTTACATTCACAATTTACAATATATTTGTTTTCTTTTATTCTTTTACTTGTTTCAGTCATTTTCACTGCGGCCATGCTGGAGCACCACCTTTAGTCGAGCAAATCGACTCCGGGACTTATTCTTTGTGAGTACTTATTCTATCGGTCACTTTTGCCCGAATCGCTAAGTTACGGCGATGTAAACACACCAGCATCGGTTGTCAGGCGATGTGGACACGGACACACACACACACACACACACACACACACACATATAGATATATATATATATATATATATATATATATATATATATATATACGTCTAAATGTCTAATAACCTTTAAGGTTTTAGACATTTCTCTACCAAGAGCACTTATTCTAAATTCAGTATATTGTATTCTCATTGAATATATTTTATTAACTACATATATATACATACATACAAACATACATACATACACACATACACACACACACACATAGACACACACACACACACACACACACACATACACACATATATATATATATATATATATATATATATATATATATATATATATATATATATATATATATATATATATATATATGTATATATTGTAAATTCTGATATGGCTATTGTTCCTAAACACAAAGGGGGAAATTTCGAGTATCCCCTCGTGGTGAGTTGTAATGCAAAAATATCAATAAAATAAAAGAAGGAAAATGCACACACATTACATAGTTTTAATATATTTTTAATATACTTTATATTGTTTGTCGACCGATTCCGCTTTTGCTAGTCATGACATTGAAATTATTGTAATTTAGTATTTTCTTAAGATTTTAGTCCATGTTGTGTGTGGAGAAGTTTATGAATGAATGATTCAATAGTAGAAAAATCTAAGAAGAGGTAAATTGATGATCGTTATTATTGAGGACAGGTGATGTAATTTTTCATCTTTTGAGGAAGGAGTAAATATACACAAAAACTTGAAAATTAAAGCAGCGAGACGAAGTATGTACAGTGATGGGTATGTGATCATGAATTAAAATATATACTGAGATCAAACTTGGTTATGAGTTCATATTTAGACGTGTTCTGTATTTGTTCGATGAACAAATTTTCTTTATTTAAACTTTCTTGTATAGAAATTATTTCTTTGCACGGGTAGATGGATAAAATTGTAAAGTTTGGTTGGATATTACCTGCACATCTCTCTATGTGTTCACTGAAAGGAATCTGTCTGTATTGCGGGAACTGGATCTGTTCCTTGTGTAGTGTGTTTCTCCGTCTCAGCGTCTTACTTATCTGTCCTTTATAGTTATGTCCACAACCTGAGCAAGTTATAACATAAATTAGATTCTCGGAAGCTCAAGTGAAGTTGGATTTAATTGTGAACCTCTCTCCTTGTTTGAATAGGAATTCCGAACCTCCCAGTAGGTTGGGTCAGGATCCACAGTTTGGGCATCCACATTTTTTAACCGTTGGTTTCGTGGTTGTTGTGTAAAGCTTCGCATTTGTTAGAAGTCTTTTTAGCGATTTGTTTTGCTTTTTGCATTTGATGAATTTATGTGTTTTCAAAATGTTGTTCATTTTTGGATCTCTTGTGAGCATAGGTAGATTTTGTACAATAGTGTTGTATGCCTAATTGTTTATAGGATTGAGAATTGATATATATACACAAACATATATGTATATACATATGATATATTATATTATGAATTCATGTATGTTAATGTATACGTACCTAAACGCACAGACATATATGTAGACATATAGTTAGAAATGGATAATGCATGAGGTATGCTAGGTTAACTTGATCCAAATACAAAACGCTAAAGCGAAGTGGTTTTCAGTGACAACCGTTCATTCCAGTGGCATATCAGAATAATCATGAGTGATATATATATATATATATATATATATATATACAAAATTCACAATTATGCAAATGCAAATACAAACACACACACACACATATACATTTATATATATATATATATATATATATATATATATATATATATAGACATATACGTGGGTGTGTACAAATGAATGTATATGTACGTATAATCCTATTAACGCTAGATACTGTACACATACATATATGTAGAATCAAGTCCTGAACACACGGGAAAAATGTATGTATGTACATATATAAACATACATGTATATATATATATATATATATATATATATGTGTGTATATATATATATATATATATGCACACACACACATACATACATATATACATATAAGAATGCATGTATTATATATGCTATATACATATATATATCGCACGCATGCGCAAACACGCGCGCACACACACACACACACACACACATAGACGCACGCACACATACAACCCGAACATTCTTAATTAACACAGCTTGAAATATCCCGATTTTTTAATTAACAAGCTTTAGAAATTGACATAAGTACCGAAAATTATAAATCACAATACAGATTTAAATTGTCACAAAGTCGCGAAATACCTTCATTGAGAGGAAATGCTGAAGCTGACTTTCGAAAAGAAAAAAAAACGCTATAATGCATATCGTGTACAGAATTCCAGTTCACTTAAAGGCTGTAAATAGTATTTGGACGATCTAACAAGGAAATATAAGTGAGCATTTTTGGATATCGGTTATAAAATTTTATTTTTCTCCGACTGAAGAAGCAAACGCTAGTATTTTCAAAGTTTTATTGAGTTTTGACAATGACATTGGTCATACTGCTGTCATTAGGAATGTGTACAGTTGTGTGAAAGTCATAATTTTGATAAACGAACATGGTATTCCAATTATTATTTTAAAGTATAATGTTTGATAAGAACGGTAAAAAAAATACATTTCTATGTAACTATACACATACACTCACACATGCGCGCACACACACGCACACACATACACACATACATATATATATATATTATGTATAAACACACACACACACTCACATACACACATATATATATATAATTACAAAGATTACGGAGTCTGGTATATCTTCAATTTTTTCTTTTAATTTTAACCGTTAATTACACAACATAGTTGGTTAAAATGACCAACACGAGTTTCTGCTCAGTAAAGAATGTGGAGTTGCATATTTAACCTGCAAGAAAGTGAAGGAGAACTGTTGAAATTCGATATGATTATAAAATTTACCCAGAATCTGACCTCATGTTAGCCTTAGTTGCAAACAGATTTCTCTACACTAAATTAAGTATATATCTTAGTGTTTTCATACAACCTCATCGATGTATTAACCCATTACCTCCCATAATTCTATTAAGTGGAATTTTTTTATGAAACTTTGATTTCTAGCATAAAACAGCCTTAGAAACACGCTGGAATGATCAAAATGACATTTCAAAATAACATTTTAAGTAGAAATAAGCGATATATTGGGTGAAAAATTAGCAAACCTCATTTGAATATCAGAGAAATATACCTAGTAGATATAGCAAAAAGGTTAGATATGTGTAAATATTGACAGATAATTACGAAATTTGTAATTTTTTAAGTGATCTCATATGAGATCTATGGTAGGTAATGGGTTAAAAGAGATTAAATATAAATAAATTTAATTTAATTAAATTTATGGAAGGAATTCTGTCATATATACTTCAGAAGTCTATATGAAAGGTGCACTTGTTAATTTAGTTTCAGATTATATGGAAGTTACTGTGTCTTATAAGTGTTGCTATGGTTTATAAAAAAAGACATTTAAGCAAGTAAGAATATCTATGAGTATTCGAAAGTTAATCTAAATATTGTCCTGATATTTATCCCTTAAACTCAGTCACCTCCCTTTCGTGTAGTGGATACTAACCTATTCAACATATGCATGGAAGTATTTAAATGTTTTCTCATGCAGGTGCTGCTTGATATATATATATGTGTGTGTGTGTGTGTGTGTGTGTGTGTGTGTGTGTGTGTGTGTGTGTGTGTGTGTGTGTGACAAAATACTGCTACTCGGAATTTCACATTCCCATTCGTCAGACCGTTTGAGACAAGAGTTAATTACATTGTACGATTTTCATCAGTTTTCATTGGCAGATACACATTCGAATTTGGTTTCATCTCATTGGTCGTTTCAACTAACGTTTTCATTTTTTTAAGAAACGGTGATATAAAGTCAAATATCGTATTGTGTAAAGTCGAAGAAAACCTAAAATCAAAAATAAATTTTAGTTTAGAAAGAAAAAAAATATCAGGTCATCCTATAAGTTCTGTCCGAATTTTGAATAAAGAAAACAAGTGATCAAATCTTATATTTAATTGAAATTTAATCATCAATGTACTTTCCCTGATTATCTATGACTTCCTTCCATCTATTTACAAGTTTTTTAATCCCATCAATGTGAAAAGCAACAATGTGAAAAGCTATGTTGAATCCGTTCAACCAACACAACCCGAAGGCTCCAATTACCAATAAAAGAAACAAAATACTTGACTATAGTTAAATTTTAAAATGAAAATCTTGCCGTGAAAAGCGGTTACGCAAAAACCAGAGTAAACAACTGTATATATTTTTAATGTACGAACACATTGATTCATATTTTTTCCTTTCCCATTTCTTACCTTTTTCGTCATTTGATTTATCTGTCTAACTCCTTTACCTCATACTCTTCATCGCTCTACTCAAACACATATACTTATATGTTTGTGTGTGTGTGTGTGTGTGTGTGTGTGTGTGTGTGTGTGTGTGTGTGTGTGTGTGTGTGTGTGTGCGTGTGTGCTATGTATCAGGTCATCCCATAAGTTCTGTCCGAATTTTGAATAAAGAAAACAAATGATCAAATCTTATAATTAATTGAAATTTAATCATCAATGTACTTACCCTGATTATCTATGACTTCCTTCCATCTATTTACAAGCTTTTTAATCCCATCAATGTAAAACTCATTTGATTTCAAAGCGAAGAACTCAGAAATGTCAGTTTCGACCTCCTGTATATAGATATATACATATATATATAGATATATACCTATATATATAGATATATACATATATATATATAGATATATACAAAAATGCATAAAAATAATTTTTGATTCTATTAGACATTCTAAAATACAATTAAATTTTATTCAATTTTAAAAAAGGTAAAATCGGACAGAACTTATGGGATGAATTGATACATGCTCAGAGTAAATTAATCAATGTTAAAATGAGTCTGTTTATAATAAAATGAATTTGTTTATAATAAAATATTAATTTAGAGAAAATCTGAAAGCATAAATATATATATAGACACACTTTATTCACATATAAACGCATACATGCGTCCATTATACATACACAAACTAAAGGCATATACATATGTACGCTAACATGTACAAAAGCTGATACATACATACATACATACATACATACAAGGCAAGTAGTGATTATGTATTAAATGTTTATTAGGGACGTGCAAAAAGAAATGAAGTTTAAAATAGCATTCCAACAGTCAAGGAAGAACCTGTTAAGAGCTTGAGGCGTTTATACGCTGGAACATTGTCTAGTAGTCATGAGATGCAGGTTATGAACCAAGCTAAGGATGGACCAACAGCAATTGATGGCTCATAGCGTCAAGAGAAATATAAGACACGGTGTTCACAGTTCGGTTTATACCCGCGCCTTTTGTGGACACTTTTAGTATATGGAGTGGTATTGTCACGAGTTCAAATCATTGAGAAAAAGTGCATTGTGTTCATTAGAAAGTGATTAGGCCTACCTCAGATATTGAACAGCTCAGCTCTCTATCGTAAAAGAGGCTCGTTGCAGTACCACTGGTGTCTATAGTCGAAATTTTTTAAATTGGGTAGGAACGGTGATGATGCTGAGAGAGCCGAAGGATATAGAAATCAGGTGTAATCCTCCAAATGTAAAAACAGTCAGGAAGTGGAAAGAAGTCAGACACTGATAACATCCTGTCTTCATTTACACATCAAGATATGGTGGGTGCAACTCAAATTTGTAGGAAGGGACTTGGATTCGCAGATGGATTCAGACCTTTTCCAGCATGATGCAGAGCGAAGGCAGATCTGTTGTTAGCGTCAAAGCAAGGAAAACAGAGAGAAGAGAGATTCATTTGATTCAATACTCTCAGCAAGGACAGATGACGAAATGGGAGGAACACGTTGTTGAGAGAAAAATAAGTTGAAGTGAAATATGGAAGTGGACTACACCATGTCTAAGTTTACTGATTCGTTAATCCTACGATGTCTTACCATTGCCTACAAATCTCGTAAAATGGAACATATCAGAGAATGTGAAATGTAGATGCGGAAAAGTCGGAACCCTGAAATATTCTTTCCAACTGTTCATTGACATTGAATAGATATACATGGTGACACAATCTGATCCTTAGGATCATCTTCAATGCTATAAAGAATCGAATTGCTCTCATCAACAGTGGCAAAAAAAGAAAAAAACACTGAAGAAACCAACCAGAGATTTCATTATCTTCGTGTGTTCAGGACAGCAGATCTGTTTGAAGACGAAACTTCCTGTGAGGGATGAAAAGTGGAACAGCTATTGGGAAATTGCTTCAGATTTAGCAGAGAGCCAAGGATTCTTTCCCATTCCAGTTACGAAGAAACCGGACATCGTCGTATGCTGTGAAAGAAAGCGGTAAATCTAGTCGAGTTAACGATTCCTCATTAAGATAACATGGACGCCGCTCGGACTCAAAAAATTGGCCGTTATGAAATCTGGAAAGCGGAGAAATCCGGAAAGCGGAGCATTTTCAAATCGAAGTTGGATGTAGACACAGTGAGAGGCAACTGTCGAGAGACACAGTGTGAGACGTAAAGTTAATACCACCATGAGTGATATCCAGACTACAGTAGAGAAGGCAAACCACTGGATTTGGTTAAGTAGAAGCGTTGAGTAATGGCTAGAAGAATATTGAGTGAAACTTAAGAACCAGTTGATCTAGCAAGCGAGGCCTCATTTCAGTAGTGGGGACGCAATGATGCCGTCGAAAAGAAAGCCGCAAAGTGGCGCGCATTCTCTCCTGATGACCCCCATAAATTTGCTAGCATCCGGTATGCGAAGCTTTCAACTGGTTGCACTTGCATCTGCAGATGAGTATATAGGGATAAATTATCCAGACGGGTACCGTGAGAGCTCACAGATTTAGTCCAGGTTCCGGATAGCCGCACCTGCATAAGAAAACATTTAAATACTTCCATGCTGGTGTTAGATAGGATAGTATCCGCTGCACAGAAGAGTGGTGCTTGAATTTAAGGAGCATGTGAAAGGACAATATCTGCTTTAACTTTCGTCTAGTGATAAATATTCTCACCAACTTAAAATATATTTTCTAGAAATCAAACCAACATATACAGGTGCGTTACTGTGGTTATGAGTTGTTCTGACTCTTATTTCTAGCAACACTGGTGCTGAATAGCACTCTCAGTTGTTTTAGTGACGTATAAATTTCTAAATCTCTATATATACTCTTTTATTCTTTTACTTGTTTCAGTCATTTGACTGCGGCCGTGCTAGTGCACCGCCTTTAGTCGAACAAATCGACCCCAGAGCTTATTCTTTGTAAGCCTGGTACTTATTATATCGGTCTTTTGCCGAACCACTGAGTATATATTATAAAAAGAGTTTCCATTTGATAACTTAAAATGGTATGTACTATATGTGGTGTTTGATTTTACCGCTAAAATCCAGTTTGAAATACAATTAAGAAAAGCTAGTGTTGAAGCTGCCAATCAAAGCTAGTAGTGGTTCGTCCTTGAGCGGGTAGATATATAGCAAAAAATGCTTGTTCATTTTTTTTTTTACAATATATATATATATATATATATATATATATATATATATATATATATATATATATATATATATATATATATATATATATATATATATATATATGTATATATATATATATGTATATATATATATATGTATATATATATATATATATATATATATATATATATATACATATATAGGAGCAGGCGTGGCTTTATGGTAAGAAGTTTGTTTCCCAACCATATGGTTCCGGGTTCAGTCCCACTGCGTGGCACCTTGGACAAGTGTCTTCTATCTACTATAGCCTCGGGCCGACCAAAGCTTTGTAAGTGTATTCAGATGGAAACTGAAAGAATCCCATCATGTGTGTGTACTTTTGTGTCCATATTTGTCCACCACCACCAACACCACTTGACAACTGGTGTTTGTTTGTTTACGTGCCTGTAACTTGCCGGTTCGTCAAAAACAGAGCCGATAGGATAAGTAAAAAATACAAAAAAACCTTCATGGCAGTTCCCCGCTATGACTGCAGTCTGGTGACTGAAAGAAGTAAAACGTAACAGATGTATGTGTGTGTGTGCGTGTGTGCGTGTGTGTCTGTATGCGTATATATATATATATGTATATATATATATATATATATATATATATATATATATATATATATATATATATATATATACGTATATATAAGTGTGTGTGTGTGTGTGTGTGTGTGTGTGTGTGTGTGTATGTATGTATACAAATACATAAAAGGAGATAGATATTTACATACATATCTATATGTATGTTGTATATATGTACGCATAATTATCTTGTTGTCGTCATCAATGCTATTGTTGTTACTCTCATTGTTATAAAACTTTTTTGTTGTTATTGTTGTTTTGGTTTAGATTGTGTTTGTTTTATTATGTTCTTACTTATACTATTATCTAAACTACCAGTCAGGATTTCTCAGAGAAGTGTCTGCTGCCCTGCATAGATCTACCTTGTCATATTTAATTAGAATTGTTACAACAACAGCTTTGTTTTCTAGAATTTGCCCACCCAACAACCTCATCTTTCGTTGCGCCACATAAATTCTCTATCTTTGCCATACTTGTATCAAATATGTGTGCGTGTATACACATTTATATATACATATAATATATATATATATATATATATATATATATATATATATATATATATATATATATATATATATATATATATATATATATATATATGCGAATGTATGTTTTACAAACACTCACTCATATACAAACACTCACTCATATAAAGATATGTATGTATGAATGTGTGTGTGTATATACATATACACATATACTTGTGCATATACATATATGTATGCGTTGTTATCTTGTCGTTGCTGTCGCTTTGTTTTGTGCGGTTTTTTTTTTCTTTTATGAAGACAAGATGATGCCTGTTGCTTTTATACACATACATATTTTACATATATGCATATCCCCACCACAAATAAAATGACACAAATCTCAACCACATGCGCGCATAGATTTATGTATGTTTAAATACGTGGCCATGTATATGGTTTGCTGTATGAATACGTAAGCGAAATAATGAAATAGTTATACAATGTATTCATGTGGACGATAGAGGTCCTTGCTTCTGGCCAATATCCTCATATATATTATATCATATGTTATATATATATATATATATATATATATATATATATATATATATATATATATATATATATATATATTTGGGGTTTTTCTCTCTAAGTTTCTGTCCAAGGACTAAGGCCATGTTGGGGCATCACCGCTTTCTTTGCTACACTTTCACTGAACATCCTAATATGTGACATTTAGTGGATAAATAAGTTTGTCTTTGCTGCATCATCTGTGTTTCTTGCCTAGAGGTAGGTTCATCCGGAACTCTAGTTTAGTTTTGAAAACTCATACATCCACGTCATGCATGTCTCTCGGGCTTTGTGTGAAGATATTGAAGAGTTGTGGGCCTTTGAAGCCCAAGCTGTTGCAGTATCTGGTCCTGTATTTTGATGGCAATGTTGGGACCTTTGGTACCATGCAGCAACGCCCCGTCCTGCTGTTTGTGTAAGTGACAATACCAAAGTTTATAACAAGTTTTTCTAGGATTTTCCAGATTTATATTATTGCATATTTTCCCGCCTTCACTCCAGGGAGTAGAGTTGTAACTCTTTCAGTCTCTCCCGGTAACTGATAGGTCGCCCTGTATCGTTCTTCCTTCTTTAGCTTCGCTAGATTGCCTCGACTTCCGTCGTTAATTTTACACTGTTTGGTGACGACAGTTGGGAGCAGTAGTCCAGATGGCTGAGAGCGAAAGTCCTCCAGCGGACCATCAGACGTGTTGAGATGAAGTCGTTTGAATGCGAAGGGCATATTGGAAGGTATTAATGCTAAGCGGCGAATAAAAACATCTTCACCGTTTCCACAGATAAAAATTATTGTGACCTCTATGACATTTGTCGTTAATTTCTTCACAAGTCTTGTACCATTGCACAGCTTTGGTTGAGAAAAGTTCTGCAGAGGCTTAGTTGGGGCGCCTATTTTCAATCGAAGGCAATGAGGAGGAGCTCTTTGTGGCTCCAGTGAGTTTAAGAACTGAACCGGGTAATCGACAATTTCCGAGTCATCAACAATAGAGTTTATAGATTTGTAAGTATGTACATTTCTAGGTAAAACTGTCTTGAGCCTTTCATTTAAATTATTCACAGTAATGTTCTTTGGCGCCACGATTACTCTTTTGTAAAATCATTGTCACCATCAGACTATATTCGCCTCAGAAAAGCTATTTGTATTTTTGCATGTTGCAATACTTAAGTTCAATAAATTATTGTACGTTAAGTTATATTCTTTAGACCGATAATTTATTTGAGAACTGCGGTTGGAAAAGGGTCCCATAGCTCCCTTAGACAGGCACCTAGAGACTCGAGGCTATTTAAAATAACGATCATATCAAGTGGCTAGCACAGAGAAAACCATGTAGTTAATAATTACTATAGATATATAATTATATAAATGTAATTATAATCAAGGGTACTGGAGAGGTGTCACCATGCTAGATATAGCAGTCAAAACTGACTCTAAAATTGGTACCTCTCCAGTACCCTTAATTATAATTATATTTATATAACTGTGTATCTATAGTAATTACTACCTATACGGTTTTTCCATACTGGGCACTAGATATGATCGTTATTTTAAACTATCCTCTTTATATATATATATGTATGTATGTATGTATGTATGTATGTATGTATGTATGCATGTATATATCTATATCTATATATCATTCTCTCTCTCTCTCTCTCTCTCTCTCTATATATATATATATATATATATATATATATATATATATACACACACACACACATATATTTATTATTGACGTCATATACTCCAAAACATTGTGTGTGTGTGTGTGGAGGGGATCGTATGCCCTAATGCGTGTGTGCACCTGTTTGCGTGGTTATTGCTTATAATTTCTTCTTTTGTATTATTTTAACCTTCCTTAGTGTTGGCTGTAACAGAAACAGTTAAACGTTGCAGTATTTAACTAGCGTTTCATATTCCACCTGAATTTGGCAAATGCTTTCTCCTCTATAGGAATGATAAAGAGAAGCCAGTAATATATTGTATTTCGAGTTAATCAACTACACTACTGCACTATTTTCTTATAAGTCAGTGGACTTTGCCAATGCGAAGACTCAACCATTTGTTAAACTTCCATGTACGAACACTATCTGGTGTCACCACTCTGTATCACAACAGAGAAACTGATAAGGATAAGTAATTAGAAAAGCAATAAATAAAATAAATAATTGTATTAGCTGCTGTTTCTTCGCAAATGATGTCTTCGTTTATAGCAGAAGTAATAATAATGTTTCTAGCACTTTATAGCATTGAAGGTGTTACTGGGAGACCGAAATGACCGGGATCTGTCATTTTAGCTTCTCTTGTATAAGATACTAGAAAAGATTTCGTTGATTACTTTCAAGTAAAAGGAAAATTTGTATATCGTTTGAAATATACTAGGGCACTAAGAGGAGGAAGTATATTAATCTTAGGAACTCCAAAATGTGTGGGTGGTCATGTCTGAAATATTTTCATCATAGATTTGCTCAATCGAAATTGGCTTGTAGCTAACAACTGAAGCATTTAGCCATAGAGGAAACTTCTACGTTGTCAGTCCACTTGCTGGAAATCACGGTAGATCTCTTACAAATCAGCTGGTACCGCCTTAAAAAAGAAAATGACAAAATAGGTAGTGTCGTTCGAAATATGTGTAGGTCATGTCTAAGTGTCATTTATCAAAATAGGTTTATTTGGTTAGGATTGCTATATAAGCAACTGAAACACTTATGCAGTGTTCCATGGTCTACGTCAGTAAGTTGAACCTTGTCATAAGATCTACTTACATTATCGTTATGTATATGCAATTCACATAATATACAGAAATAAAAGAAGTTTCAGGGATGCCACACTCAGCTTAACATACTTAATCAACGTTCCAAAAAATGTTTCGCTTACATTATCAATCTCGTTGAGAAGGCATCAATTATCATACAATATCATTTTTTATCTTTGTTATAAATATGATACAAATCACTGATATCAAACTTTAACATATGGAATAATACGGATGGCACTAGAATCTCACATAGAATCAAAGTCGTACTTAAAATTGCATAGATGTCGTTAACATTTATCTTAGTGGAAAATGTCTTTTTTTCCTTCATGCGCATCAAACCAATAAGGTAGACACTACAGGATACTTCGATCTGCTAGAAATAGCAGTTTAATTTCTCTCAAATCCTACTTTATTATCTTCGGAAAGGAAGGGAAAATTACATAATGCTGCCCTTGATGAATAGGATGCAATGATAATAGCTGTAACGAGATTATCATGAAGTCTGACATGGGGGATAAATAATAACAGCCGAGGCGCTTACAACTTACACTGCTATGACAAATATCACAACCTTCGGAAAATATTGGTTTACTTTTTCTAACTTCAACTTTTTCTAACTTTATAAATATATAGTGAATGAGGGATAGATTCGTTCTCATAAAAAATATCAATATATCTTTTATATTACTAATCCGTTTGGCCCCAGAAGTTAAACAGAATGACTTTAATTTCAGCTGGTTGCCTTTTACGATATTAAAAGCATCATCGGCATCAATACTACCTAAAAAGTAGTTTGCTTGAAGTTTGGACTTGTGATAATCATGATAAATTCTTGCGAGGTAGATAGAAGGTGGCAGTTTGTTATTACCTACCCTTGGACTATAAGAGACTTTGGTCCTATTATTCGAGGTTGAGCTAATATTCATAAAAACGACATTTATTATTATTGATTAGCTTCATATTAGCCCATCTTGAGCGGACTGTATAGTCAAAGGCGCTCCAATCTTGGCTATCTCGTTTCTTTTCAAACATTGCATAACAGAGAATGCATTATTTAAAGTAGCACCATTCCTTTTCAAGACGGATACGATGTGATCTGGTGAGAAATTAACCACTATTTTTAAAAAGACGAAAGACTATCGAAAATCTTCCAGTACGGTACAACTCACCAGCATCAGGGAGGAACTTTACTCCCTGGTATTGTTCTATTGCAAGCATTTTCATCAAAGCTTACCATCCTGCCCATATTTTTCCAGTAGATATTGACTGAAAATATTAAGATCAGCATCTAGGAAAATCTGTAAAATTCATGGACACTGCTTCGCCTCAGCTGAGAATAAAAAGACATTTTACAGGTACAGTAGGTATATATGGTTATTAGGAATGAAATGTTTTGGTCATGGACATAGCAAACCACCAGTGATATAATATGAAACAACGAACCGTCAATCCATTAGATAGGACAAGTGGAAACGTTACTACAGAGTAAAATAAACAACAAAGAGAATATCACCTAACACATGTACATTTCATTGACTTTAGAAGCGTCAAGTCAAATAGTTAATGAGATGGCTTAGACCAGTTATTGGCAAACTGCGGCTCGGGGGACTTTTTGACTGGTACGCCTGCTTTGAATTTATCTTCAATATTTTTTAAGAATTGTGTCTCTCTTGATGATGAACTATGTCTCATGCAGCCCGCTTTTCGTAAATGATTGCCCATGCCTGTCTCAGATAAACAATATGACTGAGTTTATTTTCATCGCTGAGGCAAAGACGATATAGTTAGGATAGGCGTTAACTTTTTTTTTAATGCCTAATGAGGGAGACGGAAAAGATTCTTCACAGTTATTTGCTTTGTTTCATTTTAGTTCAGAGGGAGACTTAAAGCGGCTTGCTGGAAGCAAAATGTCTGAACTGTTTGGGGGTCTAAGATTTTAAACACAAAGCACTGTTGGTTCCTTTATTCCCCACAGTCATCAGTGGCTACTGTTGTATTTATCAAACGGAAGCAAACACAAAACTATCCTCATACTGCATGGATAAAAGCAACCTTTAAAATAAATATTCGTACATTAACACTAGTTTATGACTATTGAAAATGTGACACACTCAGACATCTGGAAACGCTCACATATAAAGATATATTTACACTGAAATGCTTTTACTCATACATATGACCATGTATCCATCTATCTTTATAACTATTACAAATATATATATGCGTATGAATATGTCGGTATGTACATGGCTAAATAATATATATCGTATGTATACACACACACACACACACATCCGCAAGCACACATACAACACAGACACACACAACACACACACACACACACACACATATAAGCAAAGACTATATTTACACGTGCAGTTATATGCATGCTCGGTCAACGAGCACATTAACGTGTGTATATAAACGAACATATAAAAAATAACTGCGTAATCCTCCTGAATGTAAACAAGTTCCACATATTTTGACATCTGGGTGTATCTATATTTGTTTACGTATGCATGTATGCACGTATGCATGAATTCATAGAGACTTAAAAAGATGTAAATGTACATACATATGTGTGTTTCAATGTACATGGATATATATATATATATATATATATATATAGAGAGAGAGAGAGAGAGAGAGAGAGAGAGAGAGACATGTTTACATATAGATTTCGAATTATGCAATAGAAGCAGCTCTACAAAAAAAAACTTTAATGGCACACTTAACGTATGTATGAAGTTGAAAAGCCAGAAGCCGAGGTTTCTGTCCAACAAAAAGTCTTTTTATAGACACTGTGTTAAAACAAAACAAAACAATATACTACAGAATTAGGTGAAACGGAATCAGCCCAGAAATGACTGTGAGAGCAGGAGCTACGGATTTTTTCGTCAATGCTGCTTCTCAGTGTCACTCACTAGTATCATTTTCGAAGTGAAATCGAATCAGCTGATCTGAAGTATATAGAGATAGTGCATAAACTATACACTGGTTTTCAAAGGTGCCACATAAGCAGAATAAAATTCGAATTATGCAATAAAAGCAGCTCTATGGTAAAATCTTTATTAAAATAACTTATTTAACGTGTGTGTACAATTGAAACGCCAGAGGCTACGGTTTTCATCGGCAAAAAATTCCTTTATATACGTATTGTGTTAAAAACAAACAAAATAATACTTGTGCAAATCATATCTTTTACGTTCCTCCAGTTTACTCAGCTGAAAATTAATACCATCTGACTGCTAGTGAATCCTTCTTCCCTTCCGGCTGCCACAACCTCGATGTTCCGCTGGTCAGAGAGGGAAGTCAAATAAGGTACCTATGTCGCCTCGTGACTTTAGATAATTAGCAAAAGCACGGTACAAACTACCAGGTTACACCCGTTAATGAGTTACTACTAAGCTTTCCTTTCCATATGTGTGTGTGTGTGTGTGTGTGTGTGTGTGTGTGTGTGTGTGTGTGTGTGTGTGTGTGTGTGTGTGTGTGCGTGTGTGTATACACACATATTTTTCTATCTCCCTTTTGAGGTGAACCTCTTTTTATGATGGATAATTATTCTTAACTCTGTGTGTTTCTTTCGTAGTGTAGTGGAGATTGTTTAAACTCTTGGGAAATGAGCCATTTTTGATTAGGCAATTTCTTTGACTTATCATCTATGAAAATCGGAATTTTTGCGTAACAGAATCAATTTGAAGTCAGAGTAAAATATAAGCAAATAAAAAAACACATTTTTGCCATTCCGTAACAGCATACCGGTTGAAATATATGTGAATTAGTTATAATGTCTATCAATTTGGAAATCTTTAAATCAAAACCTCTTGAAATTTGATTGTTTCTGTATAAACGTTCTGAAGAAAACATTGTTTAGATTTCGTTCTATTTACCATTGCGAGAAAGAGTGATTAAAAGATCACGGCCTCCATAAATCTCTGTATTATTTAAGACATGCTCTTAAATCGAATGTGAGATTACAACGTTATCTAATCTTTGCCTCAATAATAATATAGTTAATGCTGTCTCGTAAATGCAGCTGTGATTCTGTGTGTCTCTTATTTTATGTGTTTTTTATGTGACACAATCAACTTTGAACATACACATAACATCCTGGTGCAAAACAGCTTTTAAATGTTGAAGAGGATCCCACGAATTGCTCTGAGTCATCAATTTATAAACTTAATAACCCAGTGGATACAGTTTCTCCACCAACTTACGATATATCAAAATGGCACCTAATTCTTCCGTTGCTATAAAGCAAAGCATAACATGAATAATGGGCTTCACTTATTGATTTGATGGTGCTATAGTCTACACTATATTTAAACATTTTATTTGTCATGTTCTTAAATTTTTGACCAGGTAAAATATTGTTAGTTTTCATACAAGGCATATCTTGTGCATTAAATGTTAAAAATTTCTTTAGGTTTTCGTATATATATATATATGTTTTTCTATTTGCCAATTATGAATCTATAATATAAAATAGTCGGATATGTCGGTCTGCAAGGAATTCATGGTCTTAAGATTTTGTCCAACAGTGTGTATGTATATATACACACAGATATGTATATTGATGCACATATGCATATAAATATGTGTGTCTGTCTATATACATGTATATGTGTATATATATATATATATATATCTTAATTGTTTCAGTCATTTAACTGCAGCCATGCTGGGGCACCACCTTTAGTCGAGCAAATCGACCTTAGGACTAAATCGACCTTAGTAAGCCTGGTACTTATTCTATCGGTCCTTATTCCGAACCGCTAAGTTACGGGGACGTAAATACACCAGCATCGGTTGTCAAGCGATGATGGAGGTGACAAACACAGACACATAAACACACACACACACACACACACACACATATATATATATATATATATATATATATATATATATATATATATATATATATATATATATATGCATAGATAGATAGATAGATAGATAGATAGATAGATAGATAGATAGATAGATAGATAGATAGATATACAACGGGCTTCTTTGAGTTCCGTCTACCAAATCCATTCACATGGCTTTCGTTAGCCCGAAGTTATATTAGACACTTGCCCAAGGTGCCACTCTGTGGGACTGAACCCGGAACCATGTGGTTAGTAAGCAAGTTACTTACCACACAGCCACTCTCACTTCTGCGCCTATATATATAAAATCTAATAATAAAAACGTAGATAACTTAATACATGGAAAATGTAATTGCACTGAGAGAACGCAGTGCAAATTTTAAAATAACTGTAAAGTAAGAAATACCGTCTATAGATGTGTAGTCACGACAGATAAGAATTACTATTACTGCATTGGTGCTAGATCATGCTTTATAGAATAAACGGTAGCAAATCGTGAAAGTTCATTTAGAAATAATTCTAGAAAATTTTCAACAAGTCTTGGCAGGCTTAAATTGTCGCTTAAGAATGGAAATATTAAATATTCATGAAAATGGGAAATTATTAGTCCTACGAAACCTTATGAAATAAGAGTCGAAAGATGCTATCTGGGGCCTGGAGGAATTATATCAAATATTTACTTAGAAAAATTCATTAGTTAACACTAGACAAGAAAGAAGTTTTAATTGCTTACACAAACAACATTTTCTTTTTAAAAAATTTAAATATTAGAATGCATTAATTTATATAATTTCAATAAATTTGAGCTATGGACTTTCATATATATATGTATGTGTGTGTGCACGCGCGTATGTGCGTGTGTGTGTGTGTGTGTGCGTGTGTGTGTGTATATGTATATATATATGTATATGTATATGCTTATGTATATCTCTCTCCCTCCCTTTCTCTGTATATATATATATATATATATATATATATATATATATATATATATATATATATATATGCATATATGAGCTTACTTTTTCCAGTTCTTTCAATCTCTCAACGAATTTCTTCCTGCTTTCTTATCCTGTCGCAGTATCTCTGTCATTATTCTCATCTCTTGGTTTGCATTTGCTTCGCTCTTCCTTCCCTTTCATCTTATCCAGTCCTTCCTCCTAATCATCTCGATCTGTCACTCTTTCTTTATAAGATTATATGTACATTTATCTATTAATCAATCCATCTATAAGTGTTTGTATATATATATATACGTATATGTAAATATATATACATAAGTATAGGTGTATGTGTATATAGTGTATATATATATATATATATATATATATATATATATATATATATATATATATATATATATGCGTATGTGTGTTTATATACATACATACATATACATCTATATAGGTGTCATAATGTGTGTGTGAGTGTGTGTCTGAATTGTGTATGAATTGTGTGTGTGTCTTATGGTTGTCCCTTTGCATTCAAATAAAAATTAAACGTTTTGCTTTCCCATGCATGTTTTTTTTTATTTTCTTTCCATGACGTCTAAAGAAATTTTAATAAATTTTGAATTCATTGTATACGGCATGTCGTACATCCCCAGCGTAACTTAATTATTCAAAGTCGTGCTGTTGGCACCTCTGCGTTAGTTTCTCCTTGCATCTTTTAGTTTTAATTATATACGTGCGTGTATGTATGTTTGTGAATGAGTACATATGTATATATGTGTGTGTGTATATGCATGTGTGTGTGTGTGTGGTGCGTTAGAGCGTGTACTCTGTGTGTCTGGTCTATCTGTCCTCTCTCTCTCTCTCTCTCTCTCTCTCTCTCTCTCTCTCTCTATCTATCTATCTATCTATCTATCTCTCTCTCTCTCTCTCTCTCTCTCTCTCTCTCTTTCTCTCACTGTATGTTCTTTATATCTTCATATTCCTTTACCATAGATAATGTCACCATTTTCTCTTTTACCGCTCATTTTTTTTCTCTTTCACTCATACGCGCACACAGATACACACACACACTTACACACACGCAAATATACACACACACGCACACACACAAACTCCTCTCTTTCTTTCCTTCCTTTCACTCTCCTTGCAACTAAATAAATATCTCAGCCACACTCCAGAACTTTCATTTTCTTTTACTTATACATCAACTTGACACATCTGTTGGACTTCCAAATTCCCTCAACTGTATTACATTTCAAATGTTTCATCCATCTACATCTTGGGCGTTAACAGTTATTTTCCATTTTCTTATTTTTTCTTCTCTTTTTTATTTTTCGTTGTTTCTTTCTTCACAATCACAGAAATTTGTCATTTTTGTAAATCGCTTTTAGAATCACAGTCGACATTTCATGTTCTGTTTTCAAATACGAGGAAAATATCAGTATTTGGCGGAGCCGTACACGACTGCTTGATAGACACACAGGTGAATTGAATGAAGTATGGGAGTATCTTGCAGTACACCCACAAACGAATATACCCTCGTACACACATACATATACACGTACATACACACTCAACAGATATGTGTGTGTATAAATACATACACATACATACAGATTTATATATATCCATATACTTATACACACACACGCACACACACATATATATATATATATATATATATATATATATATATATATATATGTATGTATTCTGTATTCAGATACATACATGTATATGTGCGTGAGCGTGTTTATGTGTGTGTGTGTGTGTGTGTGTGTGTGTGTGTGTGTGTGTGTGTGTGTGTGTGTGTGTGTGTGTGTGTGTGCGAGCGTGTTTGTATGCATATGCGTATATCGGTTTGGTAGAACAAACAGGGTAAATAGAACAGAACTCAATACATGAATATATATATTTTATTATTTTTAATCAGCAGAAGTTACAATAGTGAATTAAGAGTCAACAGTTTCGTAGACTGCTTTACATACATACATACATACATACTTACATACGCATACACACAAACATGCACACACACATTCACACACACTCACACGCCCTCTCACATACACTATATATATATATATATATATATATATATATATATATATATATATATATATATATAACGTGTATTCCAAATAATCTTCAGACTCATGGCATATGGTTGGTTTAACCTGTAAACCAGGACGCTGGTATATGTGAAGCCACGAGAAAAAAACGAGAAAGTTGATGCAAAATGTGGAATGAGAAAACAAAGGTCGAATATAAACGGAAAAATAAAGAAAGAAACAAAAAAAGAATACTGAGAGTTACGTATGTCCCCTTTCACTGTAGAAATCATGATTAATCTAGATGGTGTAGAATAATTCAACGGTGAGGAGTACAAAAGCTTATGAGACAACTGCTCAATTCGGAGAGGATGGTGTCCGCCAGTTCGACAGTGGAAATGTGTCCATGTACTAGCATTTGCTGAAAATTTCATATCAGGAAATAAGTAGTGTGGTGGAATTCTTGGACTTAAAAATAATGTGCGCATAAGTTGCATCTCTTTGATCCATTTACATATGGAATACATTTCTCCTCGATTCTCCACTTGATTGCATGTGGTGTGTGGTTGGTCTTCAGACCCATATGTGGCTAGCCAACTTAGTGGCTTTATTTTTATCGATGTGTCGGAAAGAAGACTTGTGGTTTACATAACGTTTTTTGAAGTTGCTTTCGCATAAACCGACATAATTTTCCTTTTCACTTACAGTACGTTATCTTAAAGCCCTGCTGTGACTTCAGCCTCATATATGACTGAGTCTTCAAAATACGCTTGATCTAGTATGTGAGCTTCAGGGTCTAGAGTCTAGACCGTTACGATTGGGAGTGGTCTTTTGGTCAGGATTGTGAGTGACAATGTCCTTCATAATGGGGCAGCAGTTGTATTTCCAGGGTACCCATTAAGGAAAATGAACCACGATTGATATTGGGTGTCAGGTTTTTAAACATTACAGTGAATGGTTGGTACTGATAGGATTGTTTACGTATATATGTGAGTTTTTGAACAAGGACGGCGCAATGGTACGACTAAAAGAGCGGTGGGAATGATTTCATGCGATATCTGCTCCAGTTCTTTGCGTTCTGACACCAACACCAGCGATGACGTTGGTGCCAAGCTGTATCGGTCCAAAGGTGGTCGCCTTTCACTTAGATGACGCCAGTGGCAGGGAAAGGGGAGAATTATATGCATGGACAACTTCCAGACATGTGTACACGAGACCCGTTATTTGATCAACCTTGACCAACAAAGAGCCAAGATCAGAAACGACTGAACATGAAGATGAATAAATTATAGAACTCAAAACGGCAAACGATTCTTTAGAATAAATTTTAACTGAATGTCTGAAAACATCAGCACTCTGAGTTTCGCGTTGCCACTCTGCTGATAAACTGAGCCTATTGCGTCTTAAATCAGTGAAATTTTTTAATGTATATTATCAAATTTTCCAAAATTATATCCGAAAAAAACCTTACTTGTGGCATTTTTAAAGTTATTCCAGTGACACTATATATAAAAGGTTGTTTCAGGATCATGTTTTCTATTATGCCAACTTATTTCATACTCTCGTGGTTATACAATATTTTCTAAATATTTTCATGGCTTCTATTAATCGCTACATATAAGGCAACTTAATACAATCTCTTTTCTTAGAAAATCTCCGTTGTTTTTTCAACGTTTTCTAAAAGAAAATCTGAAGAGAATTGCCACTTTCAAAATATATATGTATTTGTTTTCCTTATATATCTTCATCATAGATCGAAAAGAATATGATTCAAGTTAAAATATAATACGTTCAAGATGCAGAGACGATATTACACTGACGATATATGGTGCCTCTCAAAAGTGCAAATGTTTAATGCGTCTTTCGAAAAGTTGTACTTTTTTAAGGTAACACCCAGTTAATATATGTGTATGGATTGATAGGTGGATACATGAATGGCTGTATAGATATATGTGCGTATATGTATTCATTTATTCTTTTACTTGTTTCAGTCATTTGATTGCGGCCATGCTGGAGAAACGCCTTTGGGCGTTATAGTCGAACAAATCGACCCCTAGAATTATTCTTTGTAAGCCTAGAACTTATTTTATCGGTATTTTTGTGCCTAACCGCTAGGTTATGGGGAAGTAAACACACCATCATCGGTTCTCAAGTGATGGTGGGGGGACGAACACAGAGACACACATACATACATACATACAAGTATACATATATAGATATATATAATGAAGAAAAATTATGAGAATTATCCCCTTATACAGCACAACTAATTAACGCTCTAATAGAGCATCAGGAATATAAAACACAGAAAGAGAGGACAAGTAGGTGCACCTAGATAGATAGATAGATAGATACATACATACATACATACATACATACATACATGCACATATATATATATATATATATATATATATCTATACTCATAAGGTACAGTGTATATTTAAATACATAAAAGGAATCAACTCATGAGATTCCTTACGCTAGAAAGAACTGCTAGGTTCTAGAACCACAAAATTAGGGATAAAATCCCGAAAGAAACGAAATGAAAAATCAAAACTTTTACCATCTCTTTTCCTGAACCAATTGGTTTCTGACTTTAATTTAGCAAATAAGATAATTTGCTAGGTGAAGTAGTTTTCAACAGCTACACCTAAGACTAAAATATATAAACACGAGGAAATCAATTCCATGTCTCTCGTTTATACATCCTAATTTTTCAGATCTACTGCGCAGGCGCAGCGCCTCGCCGGCATTACAGAAATGCCAACTTTTAAAATTCGAAAATTATCCCAAAAACTTATAATACTTAATTATATCAAAGGGAAATGGAAATATAAAAATGTTCACTTCCAAGTGAATATATATATATATATATATATATATATATATATATATATATATATATATATATATATATATATATATACACACACAGAAAGAGAGAAAGAGTGAGTTCAGATTTACAGAAAAACAAAAGACGAAGACAGATGGAGGAACAACAAGGAGGTGTAATAGTTTGACGCCCGAGAAAACTGGAAAAGTCTTTTTACGTTTCGAGACTACGCTCTTTGATAGAAAGGAATAAGAAAAAAAAATGGAGAGAGAATGTATATATACAACGGGCATCTTTCAGTTTCTGTCTACCAAATCCAATCACAAGGCTTTGGCTGGCTATAGCAGGAAACACTTGCCGAAGGCGCCATACAACTGGACTGATCCTGGAACCCCGTGGCTGGGAAGAAAGTTTCTTACCACACACCCACGCCTGCTTATATATGTATATATATATATATATATATATATATATATATATATATATATATATATATATATATATATATATATATACATACATGTATACATATATATATATATATATATATATATATATGTGTGTGTGTGTGTGTGTGTGTGTGTGTGTGTGTGTGTGTGTGTGTGTGTATGCATGTATGTATGTATATATATATATATATGCATGTGTGTCTGTGTGTCTGTGTATGTATGCATGTATATAAGTACACAAACTTACGCGTATATGTATATATTTATATATACATGCATACACACACACGTATATATCACTATATTATCTTGTGTATGTAGTTAAATGTATGGCTGGAACTGTAGAGTTGCAGTCATACATAAATTATCCTTATCCAATCAGAAGCATCCGATTGCAGATGGAAAATCTAATACTGTAGCTGCAAACAATCACAACGGTAACTAATGATATAAACTGGAGGTTATAATAATTTTTCACATATATATGTGTGTGTGTATAAGAGTGTGTGTATATATATATATGTGTGTGTGTGTGTGTGTGTGTGTGTGTGTGTGTGTGTGTGTGTATGTGTGTGTGTGTGTATGTGTGTGTGTATGTGTGTGTGTGTATGTATGTGTGCGTGCGTGTATACGTATGCATATGTGTATGTATGTATCTATCTATCTATCTATCTTTCTTTCTATCTATCTATCTATCTATCTATCTATCTACCTATAAATGCATGTATACCTGTATTTAAGGTGACCAAGTCTGTAGTTGGGGTGGATGCTCTGAGAGCATTGCCACTAGAATAAGAATAGCCTGGGCAAAGTTCAGAAAGCTCCTACCTCTGCTGGTGAGAAAGGGCCTATTGCTCAGAGTGAAAGATAGACTGTATGATGCATGTGAGTACTGCCATGCTACACGGCTGTGAAACATGGACCATGATTGTTGATGGCATATGTAGGCTTGAAAAAAATTAAGTTAGTATGATCTGCTGGATGTGTAATGTCAGTGTGTACATACAACAGAGCGTAGGCGCCCTGAGAAAAATGTTGCACATAAGAAGCATTAGAAGTGGTGTGCAAGAGAGACGACTGCGCTGGTATGGTCATATGCTGCGTATGGATGAGGAGAGCAGTGTGAAGAAGTGTCACTCTCTAAGAGTGGAAGAGGGAGACCCAGAAAGACATGGGATGAGGTGTGAAGGACGACCTTCGAACATTGGGCCTCACGGAGGCAATGATAAGAGATCGAGACCTCTGGAGATATGCTGTGATTGAGAAGATCCGCCAAGTAAAGTGAGATCACAGCCGTAGCCTATACCAGTATCGCATAATCAGCCCATTTAAAAAGTAGCTCTGAATCGTCGGGCGACAGCCACCTATTGAGTCAAGTAAAATCAAAAATCAAAAATCAAAATCAGAATCAGAATCTCAATCAAATCGAAATCAAAATGGAAATTGTAGTTGTGAACGATGACAGTGCCGCCTGACTGACTCCCGTGCTGGTGGCACGCAATAAGCAGCATTCAGCCGCCTGGCTGTCTCCCCACCCCCACCCCCGTGCCGGTGGAAAGTAAAAAGCACCATCCGAACGTGGCCGATGCCAGTGCCGCTGACTGGCTCCCGTGCTGGTGGAAAGTGAAATGCACCCGCTTCACCCTCGGAGTGGTTGGTGTTAGGAAGGGCATCCAGCTGAAGAAACATTGCCTGATCAGATTGGAGCCTGGTGCAGCCCGCTAGCCTGCAAGCCCACAGTCAAACCGTTCAACCCATGTCAGCATGAAAAATGATGATGATGATGATGATGATGATGATGATGATGATGATGATGTATGATGATGATGATGATGACGATGACGATGACGATGATGATGATGATGATGACGAGGACGACAACGACATTTTTTACAAGGATTATAGCGGTTCTTCAGACATTTCTCTTCCTGAATGAAGTTAGTTGTAGGATTAAATATAATTTATTCACATTCTTTGTAAATACTTATAGTTTAGAGGGGACGAGTTCTTCTTGTAACGTGAATTTGAAATATATACACACACACCGGCAAACCCCGCTGTATGTATATATATGTATATATATATATGTATATGTATATATGATATATATATATGTATGTATATATATATATATGTATATATATATATATATATATATATATATATATATATATATATATACATATATATACATATATATACATATATATACATACATATATATATATATATATCTCTTTCCTTTCCCGAGCGTCCAATAACACTATCCGTATCACGTCCTCACTTTTTTGTTATTGTTTTTTGTGTTTTTTTAACTATATATATATATATATATATATATATATATATATATATATATATATATATATATATATATATATACATATATATATATATATATATATATATACACATATATATATATCAGGTCATCCCATAAGTTCTGTCTGATTTTACCTTTTTTAAAATTGAATGAAATTTAATAGTTTTCTAGAATGTCTAATGGAATTAAAAATTAATTTTATGTATTTGTGTACATTTAAACTAATTAAATATTATTTTACAGAATAATAGAATTAGAATTTCTTCGATTAAAACCCTTTCTAACATGGAAGTATCCAAAGATCATTTGAGGCACATAATGTTTTATGAGTACAAAAAAGGAAACTCTGTAGCCGAAACGACTCGAAACATTCACTCAGTTTATGGGAAAGAATGCTTGAATGAAAGAACTTGCAGAAGTTGGTTTGCAAAATTCAGAAGTGGAGATTTCAGCCTTGAAGATGAACATCAAACAGGACGTCCAGTTGAATTTGATGATAAGCTCCTTGAGGCATTACTTGAAGAAAATCCTGCATTATCAGTTGAAGAATTGGCAATAAAGCTTTGTTCAAACCATGCAACTGTTCATCGTCATCTTCAACAACTTGGAAAGGTTCCTAAACTTGGAAAATGAGTGCCTCATGAATTGTCCGAAAGCAACTGCAAATCCCCAGTTGACATCTGCTCTTCTCTCCATTCTCGCGAACTCATTTCACCCTTTTTGGATAGACTTGTGACGGGTGACGAAAAATGGATCTTCTATTGAAATGTTAACCGTCGTAAACAGTGACTTGGTAAAAAGGAAAAAGCCCAACCACAGCTGAAAGGGGAACTTCATGGAAAAAAAGCTCTTCTCTCTATCTGGTAAGATTGCAAAGGAGTAATTCACTTTGAATTGTTACCACCTAATGCAACAATCAATGTTCAAGTCTACTGTCAGCAATTAGAACGTTTGAGCCAAGCTTTGAAGAAAAAAGACCCGCTTGAGTGTATCGAAAAAGAGTGATGATTCATTTGGACAATGCTCGATCCCACACTGCAAAGATTACATCATAGAAGATCGAAGAGCTTGGTTGGGAAAAAATTCCTCATCCACCTTATTCTCCCGACCTTGCTCCTTCAGACTACCATCTGTTTCGTAGTTTATGGAATCATTTGGGGGACATAACTTTCGCAAGCCAGGAGGAAGTCGAAACTGACATTTCAGAGTTTTTCTCTTTGAAACCAAAAGAGTTTTACATTGATGGGATTAAAAAGCTTGTAAATAGATGGAAGGAAGTCATAGATAACCAGGGAAAGTACATTGATGATTAAATTTCAAATAAAATATAACATTTGATCACTTGTTTTCTTTATTCAAAATTCGGACAGAACTTATGGGATGACCTGATATATATTTCACAAGCCTTTGTGCAAAGATATGCCCTGATACACGCGCGCGCGCGTTGTGAGATTTATAAGTGGAATTTTGTATGTTTACATGTACATGTATTTATAGAAAAAATAATGACAATATGCATAATTGCTCAGAGGAAGAAAATTTAATTAGAGGGACTAGAGGAAATCTGATTCCATTTCCTGTTGTTAACTCCCATGTGCAGTGCGATTGGACAGCAGTCACTTTTTGATTTAAAGTCTCACATAATTTCATAGTTTCCCTGGCGTATAAGGCTTAAAAACAGAAGTGTCAAATGAAACATGTGTGCCTGTTGTGTACACATTTTTTTTTTTTTTTTTGCTGTTGTTTTGTGGCAAGCGCAATTAAGAAATTAGTCTAACTTTGAGAAGAGTTATATCAGTATTTATAGAATGGAAATTATTTATGTTTAAGGAATATAAAATTGTACGAGACATTGTCATTTATTCGATAATGGATTTGAAACATGATTACACAAATAAGATGTTAAAGAAAATTACATATTTCAGTCCGGTAGCAATGTCTTGTCATCTGACAGTCCATTGAGGAAATTTGTTTCAAATCAACAGTAATAAGTCTCGTTTTGTCTCTGTTTAATTACCATCGTCTATAATTTCCACCCATCTTCATTTGTTTCTCGTTCAACAGTTACATTTTCACCCCTCTTTAATTTACTTCCACCTTTACTCTCATATTAAAAAATGAAAGTACAAATAAAAGCATATTATTGTATCCAGCATATATAAACAATACTGTGTTCGAGTATAATCATTTTATTAACAATCTTTCATGTTACCTTATTGATTTTTGTATTTATTTTAAAACTATAACCGTACTATATCCCTAAATGTTTCAAGACTTTCTAGACGTAATCTACTAAATAATGAGATAATAGTTGGGCGGTTTTGTTCTTGGTATCAAAAGATCATAAAAATGATTTTTTCAATTGATAAAATAATCATTACCGGGTCTTAGATTGCTAAACTCTTAAATCCAGTTGTAACCTTTCTTCTAGCTTGTGTAATCAACGAAGATTTTCTCATTTAGGTTGTGTTATGATCTGTATTATGTGTTGGAGGTTTTCCTATCTAGTCTGTTATTATGATCTGTATTATAATGTGTTAAATAGCTCTTTATTGAAAATAGGCCGACAAGAAACGGTCCGGTATAATAGTCTAAGTCGTGAAGTGTACAACTCTTATGCTTGCAGTGAAATTTGTACATTATATTGGTTATCTACGTTATGTTCAGCAGGTCTATGGCTTCATATTGAGGTTTTGCAATTTTTGTTCTTGTAATGTATATTAAGGTAATACATATTAAGTTTAATACATGATTAAGTCTGATACATAATATTTTCTGTTTGATGATTTTTAAATAGAAGCTCTTCCGTTTTCATAAGGTGCATTTGCTTAATGTAGAATAAACTAAATGAATGGTTTATATACTTTACTGGGTATTTTACTGGTTATATTTGTCCCTATAGTGTTCTATAGTTTTGTCTGCTAACGAGTCCGAGTATCTACTATTAGCTGTTTGTTCATTTCTAATGATTTCCTTATGTAAAGCTTGTTATTTGATATTAACTGAAAGAGTTATCTCAAAAGCGATTTAACTACAAATATTTTATATTTATGGAGACACTCAGTATCCATATGTTTGTATAAAATGGTTGAGGTGAGCAAGGACGCCAGCTGCATATAAAATAAATAAAGATGAGACTAACATACTGAACACAGTGGCGCAAAACATCTTAATTAACGTGACACTTGAGTGAAGATTAAAAAGCATTTAATTCTGGTTAAGAAAGGCAAGGACTTGAAATTTAAATGAATAAAATTAATCAAAAATAAATTTTATATATATATATATATATATATATATATATATATATATATATATATATATATATATATATATATATATATATATAAACATTTTCAAAGTCACTAAATATTTTTACTTAATTTCCTTAAATGTTTTACGTAATTTCAAAAACAGTATGAAAAAAACGAATAGTTACGAATTACAAAAGGTCTCAATTTTAGATCATTCTATGAGAAGGATATATTCGCACAACTAGTTTTCGCCCTTTCGCATGCTTCGATGATCAATTTATTTTTGTGTACTCTTGGTAAGCCATGAGAGTTGCTCGTTTATATCGAAAATTTGTAATATAATCCAGTTCTTTATCTATTGAAACTTCCGATAAAATATAGTCAAGCAGAGACTTATTTCATAACTTTTAGCAGGATTGTAGTTTCTAGCTTCCTCAAACTAGATACTGTTCTGTAGCATATTTAGCATAACGTTTTTGTGGTATTCTGCATACATAACGGAACTTCTCTTATTGGATTGTTTTATTCATTATCAATTTTATTTTTTGTCTTAATTTATAATAGTCAAACATGTCCAGTGTTGCCTGGTAACGATGAATTTTGTTTGTTTACTTCCTGTAGCTCATATTGAAATATTTGTAATATATTTCTATAATTCTTTAACGGCCAAATTTCTTCCTCTTTTTGGAGTGCTATTCCTTTTTACTTCATCGCTTTCTACAGAAGTTATCTTTCAGACTTTTGAAGGTTTGATGAAATTTTTAGTTCTTACTGAGTATACCTATTTGTATAGGTGATAATGTTTCTCATAACCAGGTTCCATCTCATGTCCCTATATTTCTGGGTTTGGGTTTTTAAAAAAGAATATTATTTCTATTAGTAGCAATTTCCTTAAAAAGCAAACTCACGTTTTTTATATGCTGAGTAATCGAAACAAAGAGGAAATTTACTAACGTTCATTAACCTCAAAACCAGTTAAACTTACCAAGAAAATTACAACTAAAGTAGCAGAACAACTAAAAAAACATCTACAACAAAAATTGTCCCTTGACAAAATGAGAAACGAAATGGGATTTATGAAACTGAGAGCAGTCGTAAGTGAAGAGAAATATAAAAGAATTGATGAGGAAATGAAAACTGAAACTTCAAATAAAAACAAAATGGGTATTTCCTAGATTAGGCTTGCAAATTATCGAGAAAGAATGTGAAAACGAAGAGATGGTATCAATAAAAAGATGCGGGGAAACGATGAGGAACAATTTAAAAAGAAACCACTTACTTAAAAAACTATTTTTAAAGAAAAGCAACAATGTGAAAAGCTATGTTGATTCCGTTCAACAAGCACAACCCGAAGGCTCCAATTATCAATAAAAGAAACAAAATACTTGACTATAGTTAAATTTTAAAATGGAAATCTTGCCGTGAAAAGCGGTTACGCAAAAACCAGAGTAGACAACTGTATATATTTTTAATGTACGAACACATTGATTCGTATTTTTTCCTTTCCCATTTCTTACCTTTTTCGTCATTTGATTTATTTGTCTAACTCCTTTACCTCATACTCTTCATCGCTCTACTCAAACACATATACTTATATGTGGTTGTGTGTGTGTGTGTGTGTGTGTGTGTGTGTATGTGTGTGTGTGTGTGTGTGTGTGTGTGGTATGTATCAGGTCATCCCATAAGTTCTGTCCGAATTTTGAATAAAGAAGACAAGTGTTCAAATGTTATATTTTATTTGAAATTTAATCATCAATGTACTTTCCCTGATTATCTATGACTTCCTTCCATCAATTTACAAGCTTTTTAATCCCATCAATGTAAAACTCTTTTGTTTTCAAAGCGAAGAAATCTGAAATGTCAGTTTCGACCTCCTCCTGGCTTGCGAAAGTTATGTCCCCCAAATGATTCTGTCAACTACGAAACAGATAGTCTGAAGGAGCAAGGTCGGGAGAATAAGGTGGATGAGGAATTTTTTCCCAACCAAGCTCTTCGATCTTCTATGATGTGATCTTTGCAGTGTGGGGTCGCGCATTGTCCTGATGAATTATCACTCCTTTTCGATTCACTCAAGCGGGTCTTTTTTCTTCAAAGCTTGGCTCAAACGCTCTAACTGCCTACTGTAGACTTGAACATTGATTGTTGCATTAGGTGGTAACAATTCAAAGTGAATTACACCTTTGCAATCCCACCAGATAGAGAAAAGAATCTTTTCCCATGAAGTTCCCTTCTCGGTTGTGGTTGAGCTTTTTCCCTTCTACCAAGCCACTGTTTACGCCGTTTAACATTTCGATAGAAGATCCATTTTTCGTCACCCATCACAAATCTATCCAAAAAGGGTGAAATAAGTTTGCGAGAATGGAGAGAAGAGCAGATGTCAACTGGGGATTTGCGGTTGCTTTCGGACAATTCATGAGGCACTCATTTTCCAAGTTTAGGAACCTTTCCAAGTTTTTGAAGATCACGATGAACAGTTGTATGGTTTGAACGAAGCTTTATTGCTAACTCGTCAACTGAAAAATGCAGTATTTTCTTCAAGTAATGCCTCAAGGATATGGATAACACATGCACAGACAGAAACACAGACACTCAATTGGACGTCCTGTTCGATCTTCATCTTCAAGTCTGAAATCTCTACTTCTGAATTTTGCAAACCGTCTTCTGCAAGTTCCTTAATTGAAGAATTTTTTCCCATAAACTGAGTGTATGTTTCGAGTCGTTTCGGCTGCAGAGTTTTCTTTTTTGTACTCATAAAACATTATGTGCCTCAAATGATCTTTGGATACTTCCATGTTAGAAAGGGTTTTAATCAAAGAAATTTTAATTTTATTATTCTGTAAAATAATATTTAATTAGTTTAAATGTACACAAATACATAAAATTGATTTTTAATTCCATTAGACATTCTAGAATACTATTAAATTTCATTCAATTTTAGATAAGGTAAAATCGGACAGAACTTATAGGGTGACGTGATATATACTTAGTAAGAACCGATATGTCAAATACTATACAACAAAATGTTTGATTTATCAAATTATCTCCCCCTCCGGAGGTGGTATCATAATTATCAAATGGAAATTATGACTAACAAGAGAACATAATCTCAAGGTAGAAAGATTCTCCAAAACTGACATGTCATGCCATTAGGGGAAGGAATACTTATTTTCTAGATACAAGAGGCCACTTGTGAACACGTTTCAGACTCAACAGCCTCCATCAGCACGACAATAGTCCGACCTATCACCAAAAGCCAAGAGACTTAGACATATACAAAACGGTGAAGTAGTTTTTTATAAAACATCTTTGCCTAAACGTTATTTTCAATACAACGTGTAAGCAATAGTACAACTCAAGGACTCAAAGAAGTAGTGAAGTTAGAAGGGTATATAACTACTAAGATAGTGAAATGTGATGATACAAGATAAAGGAACATGGTGAGGTTCACTACGATTTCTAGGGTTATATCAGTATCAAATGTGAAATTAAAGTATTAAAGATATCAAAAATATCAAAATTCAAGAAACAAAAATATAAATATTACATCTAAATGCAATACCAGAAACACATTATACAGTGTGTGATATGCAGTATTTGATATTCATTTCGATGTACTGCAACACAGTAGTTTTATCGCTATCCCAGAAAATACTTTGGTTTGAAGCGTTCATTTCGGAGGGACAATGATGTCACTAAGAATTTATATATACAGTACCTTAGCGCTACTTGGTGCAGATTTAACAGCTCAGGTATTGCAAATCTGCAACATCACTTATGTAATACAACGCAAGACAATTTGATATATAATCAATGATAATATAATAAATTATGTCAGGTGTCAGATACGAAGTTCGTGATGCATAATCTTTGATATCCATCACAAACGCAAAAGGTAAAGTGTAGATCCACCTAGTCAAAGACCATTATATTAAAATTCAATATTCATCTTTTCGAAGTATAAGATTCTGGAATTCGAAATTTCCAGAGTGCCCAATACGGAAATTAAATCACGACATTCCAACTTCAAACATACAATTATTCAAGGGACAGAATATCCGTTTAATGCAATATTGTATCTAAAGTTCTTTGGAAAAGGGAGATTTAGTACTTTTGTCAGTGGATTCCCAAGAGTAAACAATTCATGTACGAATATGTTGAATACAAAAATTAGGAATAAACAATTCAAAATGAATGGACAATAAGTTGTATCAAATTAATGATATAACATGGAGATGTATGTCGCAAAAATCATCTATGAAAATCCGAAAAAGCTTTTAACTGATATCAATAGTAACTAATGTGTTACATGCAATGTATATAGGCAAAAATATGAGTACGCGCGCGCGCGCACAGACACAGAATCTATTTCTATTTTCGTAATCCTAAGAGAAATCAGCAGCTTCGTTCCGGCCAGGTTTCAGAATCTGTTGTTAAACAGAAGGTTATGTTGTGTGTTTGGTGGGATTTTGAGAGGTTGTTGCACTTTGAGTTTGTCCCAGATGGTCATACTGTGAACGCTCACCTTGATGCTCAACAACTGCTGCGAGTCTATGATGCTTTGAAATCCTACTACCTGGTGTTGAATAATCGATGAAGCGCGCACCCAACACACATCGCCGACGTCACGAAGAACAAACTTGAGTAATTTGAGGGGTTGGAAATGCTGCTTCTTCCTGCCGACAGCCCAGACTTTGCACCATCTGATTACCACCTTTCCGGTGCCATAGTTAGTTTTCTGCACGAACGGAGGTTCAAAACAATATGGATGAAGTTGAAAACGAATTCAAGGTGTTTTTTGTCTCTAAACCAGCCAAATGGTATACGCATGGAATTGCGTTTCTGGTACAACGAAGGCAACAGACAATAGAATATGATAGGATATATTTTGATGAATAAACGCTTTTCGCAGATAATTCGATTAAAGTATTAAAGCTTGAAATACGAAAAAACTTTTGACTCAATCTAGTATTTGAAATCAGGTGTCAGGCATAGTTACAGTCCGACTCTATAGTTCTCCATACTTATTCGTGCATAATTATGCAAGCTCGCCCACTTACATTTTGTATTAATGAAGGTATGTATGTATGCATGTATGTATATATATATATATATATATACACACACATTCATACATGTATGTTCATATATATATATGTGTGTGTGTGTGTGTGTGTGTGTGTGTGTGTGTAATTTTTATTATTATTCCTCTACTTATGAAAACAAGGTCAAAAAGCGGGGTTGGTTCCGTCATAGCAAAGTGAAGGTGCCATGTTCTGATTATCTCATTATTTGATTTCTCTCCCACCGCCATCCTATACTCTCTACTCAACTACCACCATAACACCACTGGCACTTATATACGCACCCAACTACCAACACCTCCATCTCGACATACACTCTCTCTCTCTCTCTCTCTCTCTCTTTATATATATATATATATATATATATATATATATTTCTCTTTCCACACCACCACCGTCATTGCAGTGTCCCTTTTGCATTCGTCACATGACTGCCACGTATGCAAAAATTAACACGGAACACTCGACATGAAACTTATTTCATCTCCACCAATACCACCGCCCCTTCTACCACCATTACTACATGCTATCAACATCACCACCTGCACCAATCTCTATCAATGACGTTCAACCGGCTTAAATAAAAAGCCATACATTTGACAATGACATACAAATAGACGAGACGAATATGGCTGGAACTCATTTGATCATAGGTCTGTTCAATGAGACTAAACATCATTTTCAACATCATCGACATCACCATAATCATCATCATCTACTAATAAAATAACCTACAAGAAGCTTTGCCGCTCTTGTCAACAAGGGAGGCAGTTCGAGTTTCTTTGACCTATTGGAAATAGTTTTCAAATTCCCCTCAAATCATACCCTAATAAAAACGGAAGAACAGATTAGATCAAAGCAATTATAGCTAGCTCCACCCTACCGCGCCTCACCCGCCTCTTCCAACAATCACACACACATGTATGAACAGACACACACACACACACATATATACACACACACACACACACACACAACCACACGTACGCACAATATATATGTATATATGTGTGGTGGATGAGACGAGTATAAGTGTCTGTGTTTCTGTGTGTGCATGTGTGTTATCTATATATATATGTATGTATGTATAATACCAAAACAGATATGGATTACACACATGTACAGACAGAAACACAGACACTAATACACGTCTCATCCACCACATATATATAAATCGAGAGCTGTAGCTATACATCTATGCCTTTTACATTCCGTTTAAACTGTTGCAAGCGGACATTTGCTGGAAAAACGTGAACATAGGTGAGGGAGGGTTCCAGAGGACTCAATATTCAGAGAAAGAAGAACTAGACGTAGAACTGAAACTGGAAGGTGAACACGTTATGGATGATGAGACG
>NC_142931.1:42792153-42799653 GCF_046866305.1 Octopus bimaculoides | reverse complement strand
CAAGTATATAACTTAGATAACTTAGACATATTTCGGCCAAAGGTTGGCTAAGGTCATGTCTAACTTAATGCTATCATTTGATTATAGTTCTCAATCACTAGCATTCAATCAATCATATGACCTTAGAAATATAATCAACTAACGAATAAAATTAACTAACCCATGAGCTCTCTCTTTAACTACTTAACGGACATCAATGAGATTTCAACATCTGTTGACAGGACCACTACTTTCGTCGGTGTCAAACAGTCTTAGAAACATATAATTTAATGTTTCCAAGGAACGCATAGATCTAATAGTTTGCACCTGGAACATAATTATCATAACTTAACCTCCTATTATTTTAAACAAATAGCATATACTTACCAACTACGAATACTTAATGTCCTAAATACACACATTCAAAATCAGATATGACAATTGAATGAACCACAATCTACTATTTTTTTTTTTTTTTTGAGTTATGAAAAACACAACTCAAACATTTTTGATAGCTTATAACATGAATTCGAATCATTAAATAGATAATGTGATAATCCCAATAAAACCAACATTTCTGCTTATTGAGAAACCTGTTCAGGTCGTCTATCTCCTATACATGCTACAACAAAAAGGGCTGATGTCAAGCTGAAGGCCGCAAAAGTAACAGCAATCATCTGATGAGAAGCGTCAATTGACCGCTCAACTCGTATCCAGACTCTCTCATCATAACTGTACGACTGACAGTGTACTCTTTCGCAAATTCTTTAATTTTATATTTCATAAATAACTAAATATTTACTTTATCATATTTAACATTTAAATTTAACTCCGAGCTGTTAACCGAAATTATTTTTTATTCATTTAAAATATCATAATGTACATCTCGAATACGCCTAAGTTTCTTAATTAATTATCTAGTACTATTTGTGTGTGTGTGTGTGTGTGTGTGTGTGTGTGTGTGTGTGTGTGTGTGTGTGTGTGTGTGTGTGCGTGCACGTGTGTGCGCGCGCACATCTGTGTGTGTCTGTGTGTGTGTCTCTGTATGTGCCTGTGTTTAATCATTTACTTAATCAAATCTCTAGTAACCAATGCTTACTTCATTTCAATATGAGCAATCTTAATTCTTTATTATTAACTTGCAAGTCTTCGCTATTGATATGCTCATATACATTATAACAAATATAAGAATTTCTACATTCACGTTTACTTAGACAAGTTTCTTTAAATTTCTTTAAATGTGACATAGATAATCATTTATTGTAATTTGATAACAATCCTAATCTAATCAATAATAGATTAGACCTTAGGGTATCATGTGTACACTGCTCTACTCGCACTTTTAAATTTTTTTTAAAATAGGCCTTTATTAAGTAATTAAAGTTATCAAATTATAGTACTTTACTTCTATTATGGTCATCCAGGACTATCAATTAGCACATATTTATATTGGTAATTGAACCTTTATAACATATATTCCTGATCTCTCACCTTAACATCTAATTTACTTAAATCAATCATCAGATTCCTGTATTGATTATCCTTGTTATTTCCTAACATCCTTTCTTTTTTCAGTCCCTTAAACCTTAGTAAACACATTATTATAAACTAATATAATCCGATAATAATTTTTATTCTTTATTCACATTATATAAATAAAGCTTATCTATGTGTCTCTTAAATAGTATCATTATCTTATCTTCAGCTAAAATTGTTTTAAGATAATTCAAAATAGTTTTCATGAACCCAATATACTTAATATCCTTAAATTTTACACCCTATCCAGAGCCCCTGAATTCAATACTGACATTATTTCATGATTTTTGTGGAAAATAATTACATCTCATTTTATTTATTTTATTAACATACCTCTTATTGTGAAAATATTGGTTAGAGTATTGTTGTTATCTGTACCACTATACTGTTACTCTATTCAGACCAAAAGAGAAAAAAACCCTATTTGACCCATATACCTAGGGTTGTAATTCCCCAACGTTAATTCCTCAACACTTTGATAGTAGTAAAATGACCTGATACTACTATGACCAGTGAAGCCTTTAGATTCTAATACATTTTATAGTCTTGTCCATGCATACTGCTTACACCTTCCCTCTCTTTAGAAGTAATTGTCCCTTATGCTATCACCACTAGATCAGAAACAATAAAATCTGAGACAGTTAAAACTTTTATCTAGAATCAATTACTAGCCTGATAGACTCGGCTATGTCAAGATGGACTTATGTATTCTTCCTCACATTTTGATTTTTATGTATTCTCTCTCCCACTTGGATTTGAAATGTTGCCACATTTATAATGTCTTTTCTACAGTAATTTTCTGCATGTTCGTGCAGCTGAAGATTGCTCTTCATATTGCATTTAATGTAATTCTCGCATTACTTAAATAAATTGGAGTAGCATGAAACGTGCGTACTGCAATCACCTTTGAAATCCGTGTTGCTTATTTTTTGATTTTGATCACCTATCCTTTTGGGATACGATATTTGGGTGCCTACACATAAGTACCATATTCAACCTTGAATCTATATCTAAACCGTCTATATATATATATATATATATATATATATATATATATATGTATGTATATATATATACCTAAAAAAAAACGAAGGAAAAAAAGGAAAAACAACGCGAGGATGTGGCACATGCAAAATATTAGCAGATGCTCAGGGAAGGAAAGAAATGTAGTTTTTACGTTTCGAGCAAAGCTCTTCGTCAGAAACAGGAGACGGAGGAAAATAATCGCCAACGATCCACATGTGGTTACATATATATATATATATATATATATATATATATATATATATATATATATATATATATATATATATTTATATATATATATATATATATATATATATATACATGTATGTATATATATATATATATATATATATATATATATATATATATATATATATATATATATATACATATATATATATATATATATATATATATATATATATATATATATATATATGTATATATATATATATATCTATATATATATATATATATATATGTATATATATATATATATATATATATATATATATATATATATATGTATATATATATGTATATATATATGTATATATATATATATATATATATATATATATATATGTATATATATATGTATATATATATATATATATATATATATATATATATATATATATATATATATATATATATATACATACATACAAATACATACATGCATATATATATATATATATATATATATATATGCCACAAAACGTTTCAAAGCTAGAAATCAATTACTACGTATTATCCCAAGCAAAGGAGATTATCCATTAAACCAATCAAGCAATATCAATGTATATAATCGCCATAAACGATGAACCCAAAAATTAATTCAGCCATAAGCGATGACACGGAATAACGAGACACCAACATATAAAAATTCACAAACTAGCATATCAAATATGCATTTTCATCATCAGCTGCCAAACGGATATCAGTATGGTTTTGACACCTGGACAATACTATTCACTCTGGCAGTGTTAACAGTTTTAAAATCATGAACGTTGCCTGGGAACCAATGCATAAGCAGCAGGGGCTAAACATTAGCTCGTTTGTCTACGACGGTTAAAAGCAAATTAACAATGAATGTTGTTATTTGTTTTACATTCAGTTTGTAAACATTACAAATACTACGTAGACTTCATGGATAATCTCAAACAACCAAGTTGTTTGCTTTATGAATTGTTAATAGTATTTTAATGGGACTCGATATTTATTTTTACTTTATTAATTAACCCTTTCGGATTTGAATCTTTTATAGGTGAAAATGTTTTCATGATTTAGAATAACTCATTCTGACAATCAGAACAATACATTACGTGTGAAACCATATAAGTTCACACTCAGGTAACATACGATACTGCGATTGTGATTTCACTATCGGTATGTAATTGAATCAAAAGGAAAGAGATCGAGGGTTTTAAGAACTTTTAGTATTTATCGTCGATTTTGAAGAGGCATATTTTATAAAAGTTTGAAGTCAATAGCCTCTTTTGATTAATTTTCTTTTAGAAAATATAACCGTATTGACGTTCGTTTTAATTGCATACTAGTTTTGTAATTATAACTAAATATAATTGATTTTAAATCACACATTTTTATCGGTGTTCCACTTTGAAGATGCAATCAAAAACTGCAAAAGTTCAGTCCTAAGCAAGTATTGGTAAGAACATAACTGGAAGTCAATTTTTGAAACTATACAATACCTGACTTATATGGAAACATTTATTTCTTCATTGGACTAAACCTTAGCCAGCTCTTGTACTTGAATACAAACAATTTGTTAAAGTCAATGCAAGGAGCTAAAATATCGACATGTGGATGAAACTACTGTACTAAAAGAATTAAATTCATTTTAAGGAATGAATTAAATTCATTTGACACCCTGATATTCGTTCCAGAATTTGTATTACTTCAAAAACGAAAGGTCCCTAATAAAAGTAAAATTGGAACTGTAGAAGATATACTGCAATCACAAGATTTATTAGTGGGTGGAGACATTTCTTTTACAACAGATCACCAAAAACATCAGAAATCAGTTTTGTGAGACCTCAGTTGTTTGGCTTACATTGTTGACCAATACTTCTCTGGGGGGGGGGGGGGTACCGTCCTCTAAAGACGAGGGAAAATTTAGTAAATCTTCTGGAGACAAAAGGAGCAATGGGGAATACATATGTAGGGAATGGATAAATGCTTATGTACCTTAACTTTTAAGATTAATTTAAATGTAATATTGTGAAACTTATCTGTTAGCCAGAATTACACGAACACCAACAATAATTATAAAGTTTGAAATGTGAATAAGTAAATAAACAAAACCTAATATATACCACCTTTGTGATGTAAATTGTAGATAATAGACTAAAGTATAATTTGAAAGACGTCAGAAATTGTGGGTATTTCTAAGTGTGCATTAAATACGACCAATGCAAATGTAGTTTTTCTTAACGTCCTGATTTATGCGTACATATATATGGAAATGTAAATGTAGGGTATTCAATTTTGCTGAATCGCAGTCAGGGTACGTTAAAATTGTCAGTAAAAGAAAGTGGGTGATAGCTAAAAAAAAATGTTTGAAAAGCACTGTTACAGACCCTCTGAAATGAAAAAAAAAACAGCCGATGGTAAGTACATAATATCAGATATTTGTACAATTTGCCAACTTTTAGTGGTTATTCTTGCAACATCTGCTACTGCTGAACAAACATTTTCTCTACCAAAACGATTAAAGACACGTCTTCGGTCAAGAATAACACAAGAGTGATTAAATTCTCTTTCGTATGACAAATAACAGACAGAAAAATAAATCTAGTTGCCATTGCTACAAAATTTACTTTAGAATAGGCAAATATATTGCGGTAGAAGAATCTGACTTTTTGAATAGTAAAATGAGTAAGATAAAAGTATTTTATCATTAAGACTATTTTTTCTCTCTGAGAATGGTAATCTATAATTAATATTTCATTACAGATAGGTTCACAATTTTTAGTTAACGCCTTCCAAACTTCTCAATTACAAAGTTATAGAGATTACGGTAACAGAGGAATCATGCATTTTTTTCCTGCCTCTGATTACAGTTGATGTTATCTTTTAACATTAAAGGGTAAAGACTCTCTTTGATCGTGAATGACCATGGGATTGCACCTAGAAAGTTACCCTCCGAGGCACAAGTTTGGGCAAGGTCGTTTATGGAAGACCAGCAGTCACTCATCCTTACCAGCCTCCCCTCTCCAAACCCCCACTGTTATCCAAAGGAAAGACAAAGGCCCGATACAGCTTGGCAGCTGAGTGAACTTTTAACATTAATTTACAATTAAACATGTTAATTTAAAATTATGAACGTTAGCAAAATTTCGAACATCACCATATGCTAGTATGCTAACATTAATTTCAAAATTTATCTACGCTTATTTTTCAACTCCAGTTATAATTGCATTAATGAAAGGAATTAATAGCAAATCAGTTCCTATTTCATTATTAACCTCATTAACCCACGCTTTTAAAAATATTAAAGTGTCCAATCAAATAAATCTGCAAAAGAGAAAAAATATATTTTACCAAATCGTTTCGGGTTCCCATATGTTAAATACGAAATTGTTAAGAAGCAGAGCTTACAACTAGATCAAAGAGAAGTCCATAACACTTAATGACCAATAATATTCAAGTATTAGTACAACAACTTCATAAATCAAGGAGGTTGTGATAAAATATTTCGTGTTTGAATTTCAGTTACAAGATTCTTGATGTGAACTCGCGTGTTGAAAAGATTTTGATTATCTCAGGAGGGTGATTACGTCAATAATAAACACACATCAATGCGTTTTTGTTTATCGGAAACGAGAAGAAAACAGATTTAGACAAAGATTTTCAGAGCCATGAGACAGGGCCACAGCCAGTAATGAAAAACCTGTGAAATATTTTCTACAACATAGTTTTAAGTCTCTCTCGACCTAAAATAAGGGATACGAGAAATAACTAAAATTTTTCAGTTGAGACAAGAAGACCACGGAAACAAAGAATCAGGGTTATGCACAAATACCATTGAGTGGTGAGATTGGAAAGGTATTTTAGCAGGTTAGTTTCTACGACAGTGCCTTGGTTTCACACCAAGCTTTACAAAAGTTTCGCTGTATAGTATTACTGCAAACCACCAGCTGTCATATGTGGTTTAGGAATCCCGAGAATTCAACTGGTCGTGCGGCCCAACCAGTAGTGCTGACTGGAAGAAAATAGTATTCGAAAATCTGCTGACATAGCACAGACCACTCTGGATGTGAGAGATGATAGATGCCATGCAGAACACACGAGGCAGCTAAGATACAAAACTAATGGATTTCCCACCAAAACAATTAGGCAAGCAAGATAATGTGACCGAAGAAATCTATCATATTGACGTGCAACTCTAAAGCTCTAGGATTAAGAATCCATTGCGAATGGGAAGCATATGAGACAGTTACACAAAAAAACTTATCTTGGGAAATGTAGAAAATGAAACTAGCCATATTGTGAATACTTTTGAAAGTAGTGTGTGATATGCTTCAATTCCCGGAAAATATTTTACTATAAGAGTGAAGCGACATTGTTAAATATCAACGTTGTAAAAGTGATGCATCCTGGAAGTATGTTCTGGCGGCATTTCAGTCAACCATTTTAGAGTATCCTTGCTGATACACAAAATACAATGCAGTTCCGTCAATGTAAAAGTACCAGTATAAAGTTGCACTTTGTTGTTTTCCAACAGATCAAATCTTTGCAAACCCGATCATAGCTAAAAATAAGGCTATATTCACTAATCTTTAAATATTTAATATCTTCATTAATTGAAAAACTATTCTTTAATTCTAATTCACCTCGTAGTTTCTTTATGGCTTGACGGATCCCTACAAAATGTATTAGATCACAAACCCGTATTTTACTTTACATTAACTAGGAGTATAAAGCATTTCTCAA
>NC_142931.1:42779653-42787153 GCF_046866305.1 Octopus bimaculoides | reverse complement strand
CTACATGGTTTTTTAAACGATAGAGGTCAAGCAGTAGTAGTCAACGATGCCACAATCCAAGGAAACGCAAATAGTGATTAGTGCCCTGCAGAGCACTGCCTCAGGCCCTCTGTTGTTCATAGTGGCCTTCTCTGACATGCCCACAGTCACATTGACAGCCAATCTTACAAGTTATGCAGATTCCTAGAAACATCACGCACTTGCAACAATAGTCAGGTGCAATACGCTAGCGGATTGAGGACAACAACATACAGTTTAACGAGAGTAGAATCATATTTAACATGTTCGTGTACACTCGGACGTGGGAAAGCATTTCGCTACGGAAATAATTTCAGGGGAAAATCCTCCCCATTTGTGAGTATGCGTGTGTATGCATGTTTGTTTGTATGTATGTATTTTTAAATAATGCAATATGCTCAGTATAAGAGGATTATTTGTTGTTTACATCATATCTTCCCATTTTTCCTTTCATCATGCAAACTAAAATAGATTTCAGAATCTTCAATCATTATTTGCGAGAATAAAAGCTTATTTAAAAGATTCCAGATGGTTTTTGCATAATTTGCAGAAAATTTCATACAAGAGCCGCGATGAGAATTATCATACAGTGACTTCCAGAATTCACTATAAATTCAAACATATATATATATATATATATATATATATATATATATATATATATATATATATATATGTATGTATGTATGTATGTATGTATGTATGTATGTATGTATGGATGTATGTATGTATACAGTGTTTGAAGTGGTGTACAGATATTGTATATTGAGAAAAAGGGGCAGTCAGAATTTTGAATAATAGTGCTTTCGTTGTTTTCCGAACTCAAGACAAAATCAAAGTAAAAATGGTAAAAAAAAGAACGCTTCGTTGTTCGTTTATATGAATCAGTTGTTATGCTTTGTTTAGAAGAGGAGAATATTGTTTTTTGTTTTGTTTTTGTTTTTTTGCGTTTGGAAAAATGGAGAGAGAAAGAAAAGCAAAGAGGTGGAGGAGATAGAAAGGTTTCAGGACAATCAAGGAATTGGAGAAAGGATAAGACAGATAGAGAGAGAGGGAGAGAGAGAGGAGTTTCTTTTCAATTTGATGTAGTCAATTCATTGAAATTTCATTACAAAGCATTTTTCTAGTTTTTTTTCCTTTCTATTTTCTTTCCATTGTATACCTGTCAATATATTTGTAAATAAACACATTTTCTTAAAAGGGCTGGTGACCTTTCAAAGAAGTCAATGTTAAGAAGTAGGATGGAAGAATAAGAAAAATGGGGAGGGTGCAGTTATCAAATATTTGTAGGTCCTCATTTGATTTGTCCCAAAAGAGGACGCAGTCATTGAAGAAGCGTTTCTCCATTTTAATGATGTATTTTTGTAATCCTGATTAAAAGCTCTCTCTACTTCTTCATAAAGATTTTCTTCCAAATATCCCCTGACTATGTTAGCATATAAGGGTGCAAACCGCGTCTGCATTGCCGTGCCCATTAATTGTCGATATGTTTTATCATCGAATCTAAAGGTGTTTTCTTCTAGTGCCAGGCGTATGGCGTTGGTGATGAAGTCAGATTTGAAGTGTTCATTTATCCGTCCACTCTCTCTCTCTCTCTCTCTCTATATATATATATATATATATAGATAGATAGATAGATAGATAGATAGATAGATAGATAGATAGATAGATAGATAGATAGATAGATAGATAGATAGACGTATATATTTAAAACTATAGAAAAGTTCTCAATGCCTATTGTAGCAATTATTTCTTGTGCGCATCTGGCACAAGCCTGTGCCATTACTCAGTGTTTCACTTGTTGCGCGATTTTTGATGTGATATCATATTGGTTAAAATAAATATTTTCAAGATGCAGCGACAACGAATATATTTCATTCGTGAACTTATGTCATGTTTTCGGTGCACAGTATAGGATTTTGATAGAAATTTTATGCTCTAGAGAAGACAACTCTCAAATTATATACCGTACTGATATGTTTTCCAGGGGAGCTCACTTTAAGAAATTTTTTGTTCTGTTAAGAGGGAAGAGAGTCGCTCTTCTCACTTTATTGAAATTTGTTTTGGGATTTATTTAGTTTTAAACTTGGAAGTATTACATACATGGATATATTTTAAGTGTAAGAATCTAAATTTTCTCTTGTGTTGCTAACGTCACACACAAGACATCAGTGGTTATCATTTAAGAACACCAGGATTAATGAGGGTAACACCAAAAATCCATCTACTTGTACCGAATTTGAAACTCAGATCAAGAAGCCTATAGAAATTTTCACTAGATGATCTGTGTCATACTTTTATCTCACAAGGAAAATATATTGGCTGAGAACATAACTCTTAAACCAAGGTATTCTTAATTGATAATGTTTCCCACCAAAATCTCGGACGCCCTTCAGACCTGCATTTATGTCGCATATGTTTGCTTCCAAACACATCTTTCTTGCTCAATACTATCGCAAGTGTAATTTCTAATATCAAAGTCTATTGCCTTTCAAATGACTTGTGGAAGAGATGGCCAAGATAATCTATCAGCGTCTTCTGGAAAAAAGTATACTTTGATGACCATTAAAAGCATAGCAGCTTCGCTTCGTAAAATAGTTACGGAGAACTGTGTGAACAAAGTTTGGAAGAAACCATGACCGCAAGTATGAAATGACTTATAGGAATTTTACAAGCAACAGAGACAGTAGTAATCAATGAAATCATTGAGTTGGCTAATGAAGGGTGAATGCAAAATGGCGATACAGAAGATAAGGATAAATTAATGGACTTCCACAGCAAGAGTTTATTTATTAAAGAGCTGCAGGAGTTATCATAGCAGCGCATCCAAAACGAGCCTGAAGATTGTAGAGCCAGGAACATTGGAAAGACTTATAGAATTCTTCAGTTACAGTATCACCAATCTTAAGGAAATCATGGGTTACTTTATGGGAAATGCCTTTGACTAGGAGTGCAGTAGAAAGGCAAAGAGAAGTGTTTTATTCACGAAAAGCTTTACAAGAAAAGGTTCAAGAAACTGCAGGCAGTATTGGGGTGTTTCTTCGAAAAGTAACCAATATGAGAGGAAGAGCTACAATTTGGCTCTTCATCCCAGATATAGCATCTTCTGTACTACTTCACACTGCTGCCTTTAAACTGCATTAATAGTGAGAAGGCAAATGTACTCCAGTTTGAAATTAATTAATTTAATCTCTTTAATTATTTTTATAATAAAAATTAGATCTGAATAAGTTAATTTTCTAAATTCACCATAACTCTATATTATAATGCGTAAAGTTATCAAAAGTACTATGTGCTTGCAGGGTGTGGCAGGGAATCTCTTTCATTGTTCAATCATTTAGCGATATTTATCACGTTCACTTTGTTAATTTTGTTAATTTTGTTGCTAAAAATATTCTGTAAAGATCATATCTCTATACCATATTATAATGACTCCGATTAGTGGTATATTGCTTAGCACTGCATTTTATTAGGAAGTTATCAAGTTATATACATATACACACACCTATATATATACATACATACACACACACACACACACACACACGCCCACAAACACGCACATATATGAATATATATCTAAATATTTTTTTTATATATGTATGTATATATGTATGTATTATGTATGTATGCATGTATATATATATATATATATATATATATATATATATATATATATATATATATATATATATATATATATATATATATACGTGTGTGTGTATGTGTGTGTGTAGAACAAGTGGAAAGATATATTTTTCAACGCATAAATACTGATAGAACAGCATATATATGTTTATTTACATATGACGTAATCTATATGACATCAAGCGTTTCTGGATGACTTTATAACTTCTAAAATAGAAGAGTTCGTCGGTTGGCAGTTTAGCTTAAAAGTAGAGCATATATATATATATATATATATATATATATATATATATATATATATATATATATATATATATATATATATATATACATATATCAATGAAATTCCATCTTAGTGTGATCTTCAGGTTTTATTATTTGCAATTTTTACAGTTTTACAATATTGAAATAGACTAGTACTTTCATGTGCTACGCAATTATCAGGTTTATGTAGTAACTGTCGTGTTCCACAATTGAGAACAGTTGTCAATCGTGGAACACGACTGTCACTATATAAACCTGATGCTTGCGTAACGCATGAAAGTACTAGTTTGTTTCAATATTGTAAAATTGTAAAAATTGCAAATAATAAAACGTGATAATGATATCTAGTTGGAGTTTCATTGATTAATATATTGTTCTATACATAATCATACAAACTCGGATGTAACTGATGAGGGAATTATCGTATTCACGTCTTTTGTGTATGTTTTCCATGCATCCCTTGTCGACTTTCTGTGCAACCTTTTATTCTTTCACACACGATCGCACGTGGGCAAGCACAAACACACACAAACATATACATATGTATGAAAGTTAGATAAGGCTGGTTTATGGGATTACCTTAGGTTTCACGTCATAAAGGGCCTAGCTTTATGGTGTATCATCAAATCCCAAAGCCTCTCTCTAGCGAGAGAGGTCTTTAGTCAACAGGTTTTGAATCTAATGATATGCCATAAAGCTAAGCCATTTATGGGCGTGAAACTTAAGGTAGTCCCATAAAACGGCCTTATCTAACTTTAATATATACTGGTCTATAACTTATATATATATATATATATATATATATATATATATATATATATATATATATATATATATATATATATATATATATATAGGGAGAATTCACAAAAAAACAACAGACGAAGACAGGTGGTGTAGAAAACAAATAGATGTATTAGTATAATGCTCGGGAATTGAAAACGTTTTTAACGTTTCGAGCCTACGCTCTTCTACCGAAAAGAACACAGAAAGAAACAAGGAGAGAAAAAATGTGTGTAGTGGTTAGCGATATATATATATATATATATATATATATACATATTAATAGTTATCGCCAAGCCAACATGGCAGTCCCAAAATTAGGACGAAAGCTGCCGTGAATTAGCTCCAAGAAGCCATCGCCTCTAGCTAGCTATGTGACACACGAAACCTGTGTCCTTTATAACCTTCGAACAGGGGAGGTCAGCAGTGTCCCCCTGCTGGTTTGGCATCTGCAGACTAGACTAGTTTCAGGGTGTTGCCCCTTGTCAATGCAGAGTAGCCAAGCCTTAGCCAGGCGGCGCTGCTGACTATCTGCTCGAAGGTTATTTATCTAATTTCAGTGGAATCTATCCACTGGTTTTCAGAAATAGAGTTATTAATATTTCTAAGTCTCTCTAAAGGAGACTACGGCAGCGGTACTGGAAATTAATAGTTATCGCCAAGCCAACATGGCAGTCCCAAAATTAGGACGAAAGCTGCCGTGAATTAGCTCCAAGAAGCCATCGCCTCTAGCTAGCTATGTGACACACGAAACCTGTGTCCTTTATAACCTTCGAACAGGGGAGGTCAGCAGTGTCCCCCTGCTGGTTTGGCATCTGCAGACTAGACTAGTTTCAGGGTGTTGCCCCTTGTCAATGCAGAGTAGCCAAGCCTTAGCCAGGCGGCGCTGCTGACTATCTGCTCGAAGGTTATTTATCTAATTTCAGTGGAATCTATCCACTGGTTTTCAGAAATAGAGTTATTAATATTTCTAAGTCTCTCTAAAGGAGACTACGGCAGCGGTACTGGAAATTAATAGTTATCGCCAAGCCAACATGGCAGTCCCAAAATTAGGACGAAAGCTGCCGTGAATTAGCTCCAAGAAGCCATCGCCTCTAGCTAGCTATGTGACACACGAAACCTGTGTCCTTTATAACCTTCGAACAGGGGAGGTCAGCAGTGTCCCCCTGCTGGTTTGGCATCTGCAGACTAGACTAGTTTCAGGGTGTTGCCCCTTGTCAATGCAGAGTAGCCAAGCCTTAGCCAGGCGGCGCTGCTGACTATCTGCTCGAAGGTTATTTATCTAATTTCAGTGGAATCTATCCACTGGTTTTCAGAAATAGAGTTATTAATATTTCTAAGTCTCTCTAAAGGAGACTACGGCAGCGGTACTGGAAATTAATAGTTATCGCCAAGCCAACATGGCAGTCCCAAAATTAGGACGAAAGCTGCCGTGAATTAGCTCCAAGAAGCCATCGCCTCTAGCTAGCTATGTGACACACGAAACCTGTGTCCTTTATAACCTTCGAACAGGGGAGGTCAGCAGTGTCCCCCTGCTGGTTTGGCATCTGCAGACTAGACTAGTTTCAGGGTGTTGCCCCTTGTCAATGCAGAGTAGCCAAGCCTTAGCCAGGCGGCGCTGCTGACTATCTGCTCGAAGGTTATTTATCTAATTTCAGTGGAATCTATCCACTGGTTTTCAGAAATAGAGTTATTAATATTTCTAAGTCTCTCTAAAGGAGACTACGGCAGCGGTACTGGAAATTAATAGTTATCGCCAAGCCAACATGGCAGTCCCAAAATTAGGACGAAAGCTGCCGTGAATTAGCTCCAAGAAGCCATCGCCTCTAGCTAGCTATGTGACACACGAAACCTGTGTCCTTTATAACCTTCGAACAGGGGAGGTCAGCAGTGTCCCCCTGCTGGTTTGGCATCTGCAGACTAGACTAGTTTCAGGGTGTTGCCCCTTGTCAATGCAGAGTAGCCAAGCCTTAGCCAGGCGGCGCTGCTGACTATCTGCTCGAAGGTTATTTATCTAATTTCAGTGGAATCTATCCACTGGTTTTCAGAAATAGAGTTATTAATATTTCTAAGTCTCTCTAAAGGAGACTACGGCAGCGGTACTGGAAATTAATAGTTATCGCCAAGCCAACATGGCAGTCCCAAAATTAGGACGAAAGCTGCCGTGAATTAGCTCCAAGAAGCCATCGCCTCTAGCTAGCTATGTGACACACGAAACCTGTGTCCTTTATAACCTTCGAACAGGGGAGGTCAGCAGTGTCCCCCTGCTGGTTTGGCATCTGCAGACTAGACTAGTTTCAGGGTGTTGCCCCTTGTCAATGCAGAGTAGCCAAGCCTTAGCCAGGCGGCGCTGCTGACTATCTGCTCGAAGGTTATTTATCTAATTTCAGTGGAATCTATCCACTGGTTTTCAGAAATAGAGTTATTAATATTTCTAAGTCTCTCTAAAGGAGACTACGGCAGCGGTACTGGAAATTAATAGTTATCGCCAAGCCAACATGGCAGTCCCAAAATTAGGACGAAAGCTGCCGTGAATTAGCTCCAAGAAGCCATCGCCTCTAGCTAGCTATGTGACACACGAAACCTGTGTCCTTTATAACCTTCGAACAGGGGAGGTCAGCAGTGTCCCCCTGCTGGTTTGGCATCTGCAGACTAGACTAGTTTCAGGGTGTTGCCCCTTGTCAATGCAGAGTAGCCAAGCCTTAGCCAGGCGGCGCTGCTGACTATCTGCTCGAAGGTTATTTATCTAATTTCAGTGGAATCTATCCACTGGTTTTCAGAAATAGA
>NC_142931.1:42717153-42774653 GCF_046866305.1 Octopus bimaculoides | reverse complement strand
TAGCATTGTTGCTGGTAGAGAACTGGGAAGCCAAAAAGAAAAAAGAAAAAAAAAACGGGTGAAACTTACAGTACCATAATATTCATCTTTAAGCTAAAACCCGGAACCCAAGTCATTTGTTAAATGAAAGCTATTATTATTATTATTATTATTATTATTATTATTATTATTATTATTATTATTATTATTATTATTATTATTATTTTTATTTTTATTTATTTATTTATTTACAAAGCTTTACACGAAATTCTCTTCAAAATACATTTGAGCAGCAATCATTCTCGATTTAAACATGTGTTAAACAATAGAATGCTCTCCATTTTGTACTACGTAAAACTGTTGATGCAAAGTAATCGTGCATTTGATAACTATTCTTAGGTTACATATTTATTTTGAATGCACGCATAACTGATTTTAGAATAGAGTACGCTTGTGTTATAAAGATTATTGATGTTTTTTAGGGTTTCTTTCATTATTTTGTTCGAAGATTATGTTGCATGACACTCGGTAGTAAAGCATTAAATCCGATAGCGTAAAGCGAAATTTAGTCTATAAAAACAAATATATTTGTATCAGGGTAAATAACTTGGAAAATTGACAAGAAGTTAACGTCTCCATGTCGGTTAATGTAACCGGACTCAACGGAAATGGATTAACAGACAACAGAACTTACTGTTGAAATTCATCAAATTTATCAAGCAAATGTTCCGCAAAAGTTATTTGATTATTAAGTCGTAATGTCTGGACTAATAGAAAGGAATCAGGAAGACCAGATGTGTTAGCATGGAGCATTCTATGAAAGATGGAACATTTCTGTGGCATGTCTACCTTAAGTGATTTTCAGACAGCGTCAATATGTACCAAAAATGTATCTAGCGTGGATCGCTGGAAAATAGCTTCGAATAAGGTCACAAAGTAGAATGAATAAAGAAAGGAAAGAATAAGTAAAGGTGAATTAATGATCCTCGATTACTAGTCTGAGATTCTATTAACTCAGCATGTCTCTAAACAAATAACAAGGAAATTTTGGTAATACTTACTGTGTACATTCACAACGGTCTTATTTGAAAATAAATCTATTTACCCAAGACTATTCAATTATATCCCCAAGATTTTCTTTCTAATGTTGGCACAAGGCCAGAAATTTTTAGTGGATGAAGTCAGTCGATTAAATTGACCATAGTTTTTGACTGGTACATATTTTATCGACCATGGAGGGATGAATGGCAGAACTGACCCCAGCAGAGTTTGAACTCAGATCGTAAAATCAGAAAAAATGTCACAAGGCGTTTTGTCAGAAGCGTAAACGATTTTGCCGGCTTAACGCCTTACTGTACTCCTAAAATATCCTTTCTGTTATAAGCACAAGGTCTGAAATTTGGTGGGCAAGGGTCTAGTTGATTCCTGTGCTTAACTGCTATTTATTTTATCTACTCCGAAAGGAGGAAGGGCAAAGTCGCCCTCGGTGGCATTTGAACTCAGGACATAAAACCAGAAGAAATGTTAACGATTCTGCCAGCTCGCCAAACAGTAGAGATTTCGTGTTAGTCTCATTCACTAAAAAAAAACAAAAAAAAAAAAAAACAAAGGATTTGACTTGAGTGTTTCATATCTTAGGAAGGTAATTTGGAAAATATAGAGTACATTCATGAAAATAAGCTTTTACTATTATAGGAAGTAGGCAAGGTGCCAGTGATATGAAATGTGTAGCTACATTCAAAACATCTCAAGTGGCTAAAATTGGACTCAGTCACAGAACACGCATATTACAAATAAAATAAACAAAGCATTAAAGTTACTTTTGCGGTTTCTAATTTCTCAAAAATAATCAAACACTACGTCGGATTATATCAAAGTTTAATAACAGAATTTCAAAGTTTGTTTTGTAAATTTGCTTATAATTACAGGAACTGTCCTTCTCTTTCCTATCTATAATTCATGTAATTTTTTTTTTTATTCACTTACTAAACTTTGTTTTATACCCTCTCTGCCGCAAGTCATTTATGAATTTTAAATTAACATTTCATTGTTGTTTATTTTGAGAAAGGTTATCAGTCTCGTCTATAGAGTGTCAGACTGCTAATAAAAAATTGTCAGTTCCCCGCTCACCCTTACTTATTCTTATCTTTCCCTTTTTTCCTTCCAGTGTTCTTCAGTTCTCTCTCTCTCTCTCTCTCTCTCTCTCTCTCTCTCTCTCTCTCTCTCTCTCTCTCTCTCTCTCTCTCTCTCTCTCTCTCTCAATCTATTCATTTGTTGCTACCAAAATTCATCTCTCCCAATGAATTGTACAGTTCTAAACATTAGAGTCTCTTCTTCCTGGCAAACCGTTTTACAGATCTTACTCTTTACCAAACAAATTATGTCCACTTCGTTACTTAGCCATTCAAATATTATCTGTAAAAAAAACTCTCTTACGAAATATACTCCAAAATTATTATACATGAGGATACTGTATAACTGACGTCGTTCTTGGAAGTTTTCTATGTTTGTAAGATAAAGCGTTTTTATTTCGTGATAGAATTGTTTCCCAGCCTTTCATCCTATATGATCATGGGTAAGCCGTAGCACACTTCATTTAAGGTTTAAATTGGGCTCGATTAAAACACATCACATAGAAAACAAAACCAACTTCAAGGCCAACATCTTAATAACCAATATCCATTTAATAAGCAAGGGATTAAGTATGTTTGAAACAAAGAAAGCAATGACGTATGTAATGACGAAGTCTTATGTTCCAGTTGTATTCCAAAGAATCAGTGGATTATGGGGCTTACACAAACACATACATACAAACATATACATATACACACAAACACACACGTACACACAAACATACATATACATACAAACACATACATACACACAAACGCATACATACACACAAACACATACGTACACACATATACAATATATTATGTTATGGTACTTGTTTAGGTTTCTAATTTCTTCTTCCATTCATATTTTTTACAACCCCAACTCTGTATCCATTCTGAAAATACTTGGGGTTATTTTTGTTGTTTTTCTTTTTTTTTGTGTGTGTGTGTGAAACGGAATAGTATTAATCAACAAGGCTTAATGTCTAGAGTTTAAGAATGAATTGCTAACGAATAATTAAACAGTATGATTAAGGTATACATTCAGTTTTACAAAATGTACTAACAATATCTTAATGTGAAACAGGATGAAAGTGAGCCGAAAAATTAGAGAAAATAGAATAAGACTGTTGTGTGTGTATGTGTGTGTGTGTGTGTGTGTGTATATATATATGTGTGTGTGTATATATATATATATGTGTGTGTGTGTGTGTGTGTGTGTGTGTGTGTGTATGTGTAAAATCCATACGTTTGGTGTTATAGCTACGTTAAGGGTTTTAAGGGTTCTACTAATTTACACACAATTATGGATTTATACTACATGGACTAATTTATTAAGAATATACCTACACCACCGAATACAAACAACTAACCATGTGCCATGATCCTGAAGATTGTATATAACAAGGCACGTTATATAATCTGTTTAATCTCAATGTCTCTATGGCAAGAAGCTATTAGTAGCCCTTATTTTCAATACAGTATGCATTAAATGATATATATATTTATATGTATGTATGTCAACAAAGTTTCCATTTTCAAGTACCCGTTGGTTTCAGTTTATTATAAGTCACTATATTATTGTCGTAAGTAGACATTTTTTTCATAATCTTTGAACCTTATGTTAAAATTGCTTTGCACAAATAAAAATCGTTATTTCATTACATTTGCGAGATAATATTCTGAAAATTACTAAAACTTCAACCCCAAAGTCCGTCAGTTGGGATCTTTTCAGTTTTGTTGCCAATTTTCGAAAATTTAAAGTTTATTGAAATTTTGAAATTTGTTATATTGATGTAGTTTTCCAAACTCAGTCTCACAAAAAGATTTTTAAAAAGCTATAGAGGTTTAAAGTTTGATCATTTTTACCCAGTCAGAAAACAGGATTTGGAAGCTGTTATTTTGTGCGCGACAGCACGTGTTGTCAATTGCAACAAATCAAATTCTGCTTTAAGCACGCCATATAACCCCACATAACTTTTCATTTTTTGGAATTTTCAGAAAATTTTGCGAATTTGTACTCTACACACGGGAATTCATTCGATTATCCAAAAATAAAACAAAAAAATAATTTGGTGCGTGATTTGAGGCCTATTTGGCTGTTATTTTTAATGCATCTCACCACAACCTCAATGAGTGGAAAATATTTGTCGACACATGCTTGGTTTGTTATTATGGAAACAAGTATGAATGTGTGGCTTACGATTGACTAAAATTCCCCGTAGTTTATTTCTTGCACGAACACAGCAGTGAACCGTCTACTGAGAATAATTCCGGAGTGTGTGTGTGTGTGTTGAGGGGTTATACAGTGAAGCCCTCTTGAATCGTATTCCGTTGAGCAGGATGTCAGTTAAACCGGACGAAATTTGAATGAAGAGATAGACTGTCAGGGTTAATTTTTGCCGCCATCTTTGTGCATCATTGTAGAGGTATACATTCTGAATGAACTAGCTTTGTAACTAATACACACTACGTTTTTGTAGTTGTATGTATAACTTAATTTACTGAAACTGATTTTTTGTATCTTAATTCTGTTCTTGCTCTGTCGGCATATAATCTGTTCATAATTTGTTTTGAAATTTAATAATACGAAATCAGAAACAAAGATTAAGGCTGGTTGAAGTAGTCTAATGTTTGTGGGTCTAGTTTTGAGTAATATGCATGCTAGACTAGTAACATGGTAGCACAATGTACGATGTAACAACTACAATAATTAACACAAGCATAACTTGCGTGACCCAGCAGTTCAGTAATTAAGTAACTTGTATTTTTTTTTTTTACTTCATTACTTCATAATAGTCGTAAGAAGAAGCATGTGGCTCTATCTGTAAACCAGCAACTGGAACTTAAAAGTAAATTAGGTGTTGGTGTTTCGATAACGACGGTTGCGCTGTCAGGGATAAGGCTCGTGATGCTCATTTTCAGGCATTGGATCACTTCAATGCATAATGACATCTACTCAGTGGATAGTCTAATCTATTTTGAATGACACGCTCGACCTGTCAAGGGCGGCTCTATCTCTTTTGTATTTACCGACTCTCGAGCCACCGACTTGTGTAATCCTGCCTGACCTTATATTTACCCGATCATTTTCGATTTCTTTTTATTTCTGAATTCAGCTTTCTCTTGTTCATCGCATCTATTTTCATAGAATTTACCTACTTGTCCTTCACCATAGCATCTAAGACACATCAACCACGGAAATTCTGGTTGATAATGCACTCAATTCAAATGCATTGTTTAACCTCGACCTCACTAGGTTAGCCAAATGCGATGCGAAACAATTATTGGCGAATTGCACTTTAACAATCTACTCAGTAAATTTTCTAATCCGCTGTAGTTCCAATACTCTTTATATTAATGACTTACTTTTCATTACTACTATTGTCAACAATTAAGAATATTAGCTCACAGTTATCCTTTTCTTCAGTCTACAAAAACTAATATTTGTTCTCTTTCCTATACCTTTTTGGAAAGAGTTCCCTCAAATTATTTTAAACTGAGATTTTCCTTGTTTTCATTATTTCTACTTGGCTTGACTAATCCAAATTCCTAATTTTCTCTACTAATTCTATTTCTGAGGCATTTGTTGTTGTATGGCCTTGGCCTCCACGACAAACAGAATGTTTCTTAAAAGTTATATTCATACGACAAAGAACATAACTAAGACAAAGCGATGTTAAACATCGTTTTCAACTTTATGATCCTAAACTTAAAAAGGAGACCGAAACTAGCCATATCAATTGATTGTTGACACAAATCAATGAAATCTATTCTCATCTGTCAGTCCAATAGTTAATTTAGAATGCGAATGAACGTAGTCAGCAGCTTCAAATTGTACATATTAGGCCATCCCATACGTAATGCCCAGACTTCTATATTTTCAATTTTTAAACGCTTTAACAATATTTTAGGATGTCTAATGGCATCAAGTAATATTTATGTTTTTGGATATATTTAAACTAATTGAATTTCATTTTGCAGGATAATCTAATTGAAATTTCACTAACTAAAGTGCCACTGCGTGGCACTTTGGGCAAGTCTTCTCCTATAGCCTCGAGTCGACCAAAGCCTTGTGAGTGGATTTGGTAGACGGAAACTGAAAGAAGCCCGTCGTATATATGTATGCGTATATATATGTGAGTGTGTGTTTGTGTGTCTGTGTTTGTCCCCCCCCCCCCAACATCGCTTGACAACCGATACTGGTGTGTTCACGTCCCCGTAACTTAGCGGTTCGGCAAAAGAGACTGATAGAATACGTACTAGGCTTACAAAGAATAAGTCCTGAAGTCGATTTGCTCGACTAAAGGCGGTGCTCCAGCATGGCCGCAGTCAAATGACTGAAACGAGTAAAAGAGAGTAAAAGAGAGTATATCTCTTCAAACACGGAAGTGTCTAAGGAGCATTTGAGGCACATAAAAGGAACTTTGCAGGGAACTTTGCAGCTGAACCGACTTGAAATATTCACTCAGCTTATGGAGGAGAATGCCTTAATGAAAGAACTTGCAGAAAATGGTTTGTAAATTTCAGAAATGGAGATTTCAGCCGTGAAGATGAGCTCCGAGCAGGACACCCAATTGAGTTCGATGACCAGCTGCTTTCGGCAGAACTTGAAAACGATCATGCAGTTTCAGTTGAAGAATTGGCAAGTAAGCTTTGTTCACCGCCATCTTCAACAGCTTGAAAAGATCCTCAAATACGGAAAATGGGTGCCTCATGATTTGTCTGAAGCCAACCGCAAATCTCGAGTGGACATCTGCTTTCCTCTTTGTTCTCATGAACTCATCTCACCCTTTTTGGACAGACTAGTGGCCGGTGATAAAAAAATGGGTCTTTTTCCAAATGTTAAGCGTCATAGACATTGGCTTGGTGAAGGGAAAACAGCCCAACCACAACCGAAATGGGAACTCCATGCCAAGAAGGTTCTTCTCTCTGTTTGATAGGATTGCAAAGGAGTCATCCACTTCCAGTTGCTACCAACTATGACAACAATCAATGCTCAAATCTGCTGTCAGCAATTAAGGAGTCTGAATGCTGCTTTGAAGAAAAAAATGTCTGCTTTAATGAATCGAAAGGGAGTGGTGTTTCATCAGAACAATGCAAGACCCCCACACTGCAAAGATCACGTCACAGAAGATCAAGGAACTTGGCTGGGAGAAACTTGCTCATCTGCCTTATTCCCCCAGACCTTGCTCTTTCAGATTACCATTTCTTTCGTAGCTTACAGAATCTTTTGGATTGATTAACTCTCGACACAACTGAGGAAGTCGAAACTGACCTTTCAGAGTTCTCCTCTTCGAAATCGAGTTTTTCATTAATGGGATTAAAAAGCTTACGAGTAGATGGAAAGATGTCATAGATAATCATGGAAACTATATTGACGATTAAGTTTCATTAAAATGTAAGATTTGAGCTCTTTTTTCCCTTGTTTAAAATTCGGACATTACTTATGGGGTGACCTTATATTTGAATCAATAATCAACTAATCTACGTTTTTGTTTTTTCGTTTCACCTTCATATTTGGTTTGAAAATAGATTAATATCGAGAATGCAACAGGTCTCCTACTAATGCATTAATTGTCATGCTTCTCGGTTGTAAATTGTAAGCTGGACATCTGCTTTTAGAATCGTCTGCAATACTATTTCTACTGTTGTAAGGCAATAAACGTCTTCCGGAAAACGCAGTTTCATCGAGTAAAAAGTTTGTGAAAACGGCTTCATCTGAATTTTACCACCAGATATTCGTAGGAGTATAAACAATCACTTGATGAAGGAATCAACTTATGTCTATCAGCTATTATTAACATTGAATACTGTTAAAATTTTAGATGGACCAGCAAAAAAACCTGTCCTCTTATAAGGGAATTTCTAAATAATCAATTAAGTGATCTGATGACAAATATCCCTAATATATTGAGCTGAAACCATTAATTCGCTTCGGTGTCATTTGTATGTTTGGCACATTCACACGATTGATATTTAGAAAACTCGAAATACTAATTTTGATTGCTTTATTGGGGGACTTCGTTTCGCATACCAAACTACTCAGTATCTGGAGACACGTAGCCCACATCCATGTATTTATATTTTTATAGAGTGTTTTTGAATTTATCGCACTACTTAAACATCCTGATTTTGTACACTATTTGGCACAAGAGCTTCCCTACCCAGCATCTTTATATCTTTTTTTACTCCTAGCCCATTTCACTAAGCATAATGTTTAACTTCCAGTTTTTCGTGTTGTCATTAAGAGTTAAGAATTTCAGTAATAAAAATTTATCTTATTTCCGCTGTTTTTCTTTTCTTCTTTTTTTCTCTCTACTCCAAACAGTGACTGATGTGGAAAATTGCCGAAGCTCGGCAACAGAAGACAGGTGAAGTAATTCCAAGAACAGTTTTGATTCTGAGAAAGAACTGAATTCAATTCCGAGATTCTGATCTTCCATATCTGATAGTGCTCCATTTTATTACCCTTTTGAGTGAGAAAAATTTCAAGGTCATTCATAGAACACGTGCAGTACTTTGGCTGCTTGTTTTCCAGAAATTTACGCGAGGTGACGGGAGAGTAACTAATTGACCGCTTCTGATATATTTTAGACGAACTAAATTTAGAACCAAAATGAATTTTCATTGTGAAATTAACTGTTACTGAAAGTTTTTCTGCAGCCGTGGATTTTCACTTGCCCGACTTCGTAAGAAATGACCACAGCAGTCACAGTGGTATACATCCTGTCTAAGAAATACACTAGATTTGGAAGTTCTCACTTCATGACCTTGGCGTGTTTCCTCCGACATTTAAATGTAATCCACTAAAATTTTAAAAATAAAAAGACTTGCTCAGCATTCCGTCGGTTTGTTTTTGTTTTTTCCTTGGAGTATTTTCTCTCGTGATATAGTTTTCATGGGAATTTATCAATTTTTGCTCTGTAGGAATTTAATCTCGCTGTAATTATATAATTTGAAATGAACCCGGTTTACTCAATAATTATAAATAATTTGATTAAAGATTTTAAGCACACTAATTTGGGCGGTTTTCAAACTTAAAAATCATAATCGCATATTTTCAGTGACTCAGATATGAAAATATATATGGTAACTTTCAAACCATATGAGGATATGAATGAGAATGTTTTTCTCTTTAGACATTTTCTGAAGAGAATAATAAAAAATGTATCACACCAGAATTCGATCTGTTATCGAGTCTACCGTGAATTAAATACGGAATCAAAAGTTAGTGAAATAAATATACCCAGACATCTAAGAAGTATTTGCTACATCTTAAATGTTCTAATAAAGCAATAATCTCCAAATGAAAGGAAGCATGAGATAGTAGCATAGGTAGAACCACAAACTAAATGACTAGAACTATTTACTCTCATTTTTCTAGATCAATAGGTGATTATAGTTTCAAAGAATTTGACTTATATATCTAGCGAATTTTATAATTGTTTTAATTTCTATTTTATTCCTTTAATAATAATTTTTCAATTTTTTTAATTTTTAATTTTTAATTTTTTTATTTTTTACTTTGTATTTTATCTTTGTATATTTTATTCATTTTTTATTTTTTCTTCTTGTACCCTTCCCCCTTTTTATCGTTCTTATTTTATTATATTTCATTTTATTTCTGTATAAACGCGCACATACATACACACCCGTACATATACACACACACGTAGACATACACGTACGCGCACAGACATGAACGCATATATACCTCACATGTACCTCCCACACACACACCACACATATACACACAACACACATACATGCACACACATACATGCACGCACAGACATACACACACGCATACACACGCACATACACATACGCATACACACACACATTCACACGCATACACGCGCACATACACACACGCACGCACACAGGAACGCACGTATACCTCCATACCCAACCCATGCACACACTCATATATACACACGCTCATACACACACACGCACACATTCATGCACACGCATGCATACACACACAACACGCGCATACATGTACACACACATATATATGCACACACACACAGACACACACGCACCCACATATACACACACGTACACGCACCTACGCACTCGCACACACACCTGCAGGCACACACATGCACAGGAATGCACACATACCTAACACACACAACCCCACGCATACACACATACACACACGTACATACACACGTGCACAACATACACGCACATACGTGCACACAACTAAACGCACATACACACACGCACAGGAACACACATATACCTCCACACACACATATAGACACGCACCACACACACACACACACATATACACACACATACAAACACACGCACACGTACATGAACGTACACATATATCACACACACAACACGCACTCATACATACACGCACACAATCACACATACATGGGTATACACACATGCACATACACACACGCTCATATACGCACACACACACAGGAACGCATATATAACTCCACACACACAACTTCACGCACACACACATACACACACGTACGCATACACACTCACCCACAGAGACGCACGCACACCACACAAGACACACGCACAACATATAAATCTTTGCACACACATATATCAAACTGCCAGTCAAACACCCTTCTATTGACAATTCTTCTACACACATGTGAAGAGACACACAACTACACAAAGGACCACCACTCTTGTTACCATGCTGCTGAACTCTTCCTACAACATTATGAGACACAAAGTTCACTCACACATACACATATAAACAGCCAACACCACACATACAACACACACATACACACAGACTAGCACGCATGCATATGCACATACACACATATACTTCCGTCTCATACACTCTCCTGTCTTAGAAAGAACTTTTTTTTCACCCATTCTCTTCCGGTCATTTCAAAATGTAAAAACATGCGAATCGTTGGCGATTTTTTTCCCTCCGTCTTCCTTTTCTCTGTCTCCTGTTTCTGAAGAAGAGCATTGGGATCTTTTTGGTTTGACAGGCAACACTTGTTTTCTTAACAAAACACTTTCAAACTTGGGACACTGGTAGAATGTGTCATATAAAACAACTTTTTTCTCTTAGCCTTCTTAACAAAAAATTGTACATCGCAAGTTATTTTGTGTTAAAGTTGTCGTATTTCTGTAATTTCAACCAATCACTGACGTCTATTCAGCTGAATACAGTTACTGCTGTTTTGTAAACAATAATTTTTTGCCGGTGAGAAAAATGTTATTCCCTGTTGACATATTTCATCCGGTTTTTTGGTTTGTTTTCTTTTGAAGCAGACAAAATTACAGAAAAATGGTAATTTATACGCATATATTGTTTATATAATAAATTACGCTGTGCATACCTGTGTTTGTAACAATTTTTCGCTAGTATTCAGTAACACATTTTCTAAATGATGGTAGAGTTTGATTTGAAGAAGATTTGGCTGCTAGCAAGTTTAACCCTCGTTAAGTTATATTCATAGAGCTTTAAGTATTTTTTAAGTATATACTATCGATTTTGTTATCGTATGTTTATTATTATTTCATTGCTTTATAATTTTGTACCAGTTATTTAGAACGTAATATGATACAACATTAACGGTTATATTTACAATCCATCTTTAATTTTCCTTCCTTATAAACGTTTATTTACATAATTAATCGTATATTAAAAAAATTTACTCTTTCCACAAATTCATTGGATTCTCTCCTTTTCTCCTTCCAATTACCATTATTATCAACTTTAAGAAATTTCTGCGGTTCATTATGTCTTCTTTTAATTTAAACTCTTAGTATAGCGTTCATAGCCTCTCTCCCTAAACAGCTCCCTGTAAACTAGCGTTCTTGTTTCTAACGGTCATTTTACTTAGCTATATAGTGTTATTCCTCGTACGTATCCTTATCATTCAGCACAAGTCTTGCATTTGTTACATGGTTCCCTGACGATAAAATTATATGTATATTCCAGAATCTCTTACTTCTTTGGAGTAGTGTGCATATAATTTTTGAAACATATGTAGGAATTAAAGGAACTTATTGATTATATGCGTTTTGCTCCATTTATTATTATTCTTTATATCAACTCAAAACATATAACTTTAACATGGAATCTCTACCTCTTAACCGGGTATAATATCCCAGTTTTTGTGTGATTTTTGCTACCCTGGTAACTATTAACATATTTGCATTATCGAAGTTTTTCAACCAAGGTAATATTAATATATACATAAATAGAAATACATATAAATATGGAGCAACCTTTCATAGTGGCGTCACCAAACCTCTCTCTTTGCAGCCTCTTTTAGTGCAAATGAACCATCATCCATGCGGACACATTTCTCTCCTACATCACGATTCTCTCTCACTGTCTTGCAACACGAAATACCTCAAGTCTTTGGTCCTCACACGAAATACCTCAAGTCTTTGGTCCAAACTTTTTATCTGCTTCCCTTCTGGCTAAATGAACCTGTCTCTTAGCTTCCCTTCTGGCAGTCTGATACAATTCCCTGCTACCACCGTTCTTCCAGTCCTTCCAAGCCTGTTTCTTTTCTCTAATAGCCCTGTCAACAACATTGTTCCACCACCACGTTATTTTGGGTCGAGAGGGGACTTTGCACCATCCACAGATCTGGTCAGTGGCCCTCGGCAGGTTCTCCCGTAGAAACCTCCAGTTGTCTTCTACATCGTGTAACGCTATATCTCCTATTTCGTCAAAGACTTCGAGTAATACGTCTCTAAATATCTGTCCATTCGCAGCATCTAAGTTTCCAGACCCTTCTCCTCCATGCTGGTCGTCTTCTAGGCAACCACTTAGCTCTGATCCTGAAGTCGCTAACTAATAGTCTACGTTGTGGGGTACATTCTTCGCCTGGGAAGGTTTCGGCATTTATAAGCAGCCATCTTTCCCTTTTTCTGGTGAGGATGTAGTCAATTTGTCTAGTGTGTCTACCAGAACGGTAGGTGACTGGCAAGTTTCCTGAAGTTAGTATTGCAAACCATAAGGTTATTTGCATTGCAGAACTCCAGCAGTCTGGTTCCCTCCTCATTGCGGGAACCAAAACCATAGCCTCCATGTACGCCATGGATGCCCCCTGTATGTTGTCCACCATGTTTATTGAAGTCACCAGTCACAAAGAGAAGGTCCCTGTCATTCGTCAACGAGGTAGTCTGCAAGAGGGTGTCATAAAATCGGTCTTTCTGTCCATTGGGTAGCCCCGGCTGAGGGGCATAGGCTGAGATAATGGTTGCTATCCCATGATGAAGGACTAATCTAATCTTAAGTATTCTATCGCATACTCTGACTACCACGATTACCTTATCCATCCATTTCTCCGCAAGAAGTATATCCACGCCCCGACCGCGTCTGTGTTCCCTGCCTAGAAAATCTTGTACCTGTGAGGAACCTAGCAGAACCTTCTCTCGACCTTACTTCTTGGAGGCAGTAGATATCGACACATCTCCGTTCAAGCATCTCAACAATCTCACCAGAACTACCTTTCAGTGTGCCGACGTTGAGAGTGCCAACCCTGAGGGTGTGGGAGGTATGGGCCCGTGAGACCCTGGGACGGGGGACAACAGCGACATGTACCTGAAAAGAAAGCTCGAATTTGGCAGAATTCATAAACATGCAGTAGCCTTCAATTCAACCTGCATACACTACACTATCATATTTTTGCACTATATGATCACTACCTTACATAGGAGGAGATAAACCCTAAGTAGGGGTGGGGGTGGCGTGAAGCCTTTAGAAGTGTTCATGGGAGACAACCAAAGGATGGGAGAGGATAGGAACTTCTGGTACAGTTGGAGGGGGTGTACCGCCAGCAGAGTAAGGCAGAGAGAGAGAGCGGGGGTTAGTGGTCAGAACACGAGGGAGAAAAATATTCTTTTGGGATTTGTGTAGCATAGTTTAACGAGACAGCAAATGTTGATAATAGTAAAATAGAATTGAAAAATCTGAGTTTTCTAAGACAGAATTAGAGAAATAAATGACTGTGTGATAAACTTGAATAAATGAATGAATGTGATGACATGGTAATGAAATATTTATAAACAGTCTAATAATGTATAAAGTTAAAAGAGAATGGAGAAGAAAAAATATAATAGATACTAGGTTCATTTTATTTGTATCACAACAGAAAATTAATGCAGAGTAAAAGTAATACCTATAAGAATGAGTATAAAAGAAACAGGGTAAACAAAACAACCAAAAATTATCTGAAAATAAGCTACACATGTTTCAATCCAACAGTATGTTTGAATCATTAACGTTCAAACGATTATAGATGTAAGAAACCAGATACTGACGGGTATCTTCAGGGAAAAGCAAGTATATTTTCCAGTCTTGAATTACAAAATAACTAATTTGAGGACTGTTTTTTTGAAATTTTCAAATGTAAACAACTTATTAGAACGTAGAGATCATGTGATTAGATATTGATCGTTGAAATTTAGCTAATATTGATCATTGAAATATTGATTCAAACATACTGTCGGATTGAAACATGTGTAGGATTTTTCCAAATATTTTTTGGTTGTTTTGTTGATCCAGCTTCTTTCATCCATATTCTTATAGGTATCACTTTTACTTTGCATTACTTTTTCATTGTGATACAAATAAAATGAACCAAGTATCTATTATGTTTTTCTTCTCCATTTTCTTTTATTAACTTCATGTACACACATATATACATATATATATATATACATATATATATATATATATATATATATATATATATATATATATATACACATTTTTGGAGTTTAAAAATGTCCCCAGATCAAGTGATTCTCTCAGGATCCTTGCTGTTTTGGCCAAGCAAGGCTTACATCATTTACTCCTGTTGAGATATAGTCCCGGTTGTTTTAGGATCCTCCATTCAATTATGTATGGTGTACTCTCCTATTTAAATGCAATACATAGCCGGCCAGGGAGATGATATGTCTCTCTGGTATCCTAAAGGAAGACCTATGGTTACTCAGACACTGCTTGAACAGGCTGCCTGTGGAACTGACATATTTCCACGTTTGTGCTCTAGCACTGGTGATGTTACAGTCGTTAAAGCTACTGATGCTACTGTCACAACTGGGCCTCATGCTGTTATTGTTGCTTTTACTATCACTGGATGTAATCCTAGTAGCACAGTTGTCATGCCTGCACCTTATTTATCACCATGATCATCGTTTTTACCCATACTAGCATGGATCAGATGGAATTCCTTAAGGCAGATTTTCTAAAACTAAATACTCTTCTTGCCAACAACTTTCACCTGTTTCCAAGCATTGTAAATGGTTCATGGCCAGACATGTTTTCACAGAAAACTGGAAGAAAAGGACATCATTTCTATGACAGTGATGCTCAATTAAAGCCAGCCCATGATGTCAAGAAAAGACATACATTCACAAACAAAACCACACACACGGTGTGTGTGTGTGTGTGTGTGTGTAGCAGGCCTACACATTGATCTGAACAATGAACTTTAGAGTTTTGGCAGATTGAGTGATGATACCAGCAAAAACTAGCTGCCCAATGAAATTGTATGTAAACTACTAAGGCAACCATAAATCTGCTTGATATAATTTGTGCTGCAGTACATAAAGAAGAGACTAGATCTGAGAAGATAGAGCTTGCCAGGCAGATAGTCTGAATGCTAGGAGGTTAGTGACATTAACAGAGAAACATGACCCCCAGCAAATTTTTGCATTTAGCAGTCTCCACAGTTATAACTCTCAAAAGTCTGTGTTAGTAAAATGAACCACCTAAACTAGTATAAGCACATTCACCACTTTCCCAAGCATATTCCTGTTCTTGTCTTAATACACATTCTACTACTATGAACTGAACACTCTGACATTACTTTGTTTTTCTTGTCTTGTCAACATTGAGTTCCATATAAACCTTTTAAAAATATAACAGATGAAATGAAAACAAGTGTCATCTATTCTTATTCATATATATAGCAGAACTCATCAATTGCATGCTCTCTATACAGAGAATAGTACATGTTAGAGCCTGATACTTTGTATGGTTATCATTATATTGTGTTTATTGTATAATATTCATATCATAGTGAGATGCTATGACTGTTGGTGATTCCAACTAAATGCAGAGACAAAAAAACATTACTTAATGTTTGTAGTAGAGTTTATTCATTCATTTGGAGAAACAACAATGTGAAGCTCCAGCTTCATGTGAATTAACTGCTAAGATTTTCCTAGTAAAATGATAATAAGCATTGTAAGTATGAATTTAAGACAGAAAAATGAAAAAAACAAGCCTACGAACAGGATCCAAACTGTATATCCATTAAGTATGGCTGGTCATCCAGCAAGTAGTGTGTGTGTGTGTGTGTGTGTGTGTGTGTGTGTGTGTGTGTGTGTGTGTGTGTGTGTGTGTGTGTGTGTGTGTGCGCGCGCATATTTCAGATCCTGCTAGATGGCCTGCTTTTCTTTCCTGTCTCAAATTGGTACATATACCTAAAATCACACACACTATATATATATATATATATATATATATATATATATATATATATATAAAAGCCATTATTATATTAAAAAAAAAAATATAAGAAACATTAGTAGTCACATAAAACAAATATATTTGTTATATAAATTTATCTTAAATTAGGCACTTATGATTTCATGCATAAAATGAGAGCGAGGTCCACGCTCTGAAAATCATCTTTCACAGTAAGTACAAGTATATCACCATCATATAAACACCTTAATGCACTTCTGCATCAGTGCAAATAAAGTGTATGTAGGTGTCGATGTGTGTATGTATGCATGAGTGTCTATGTGTCATTGAAAGATTGAGTGATGAAAAAATTAAAGGAGCTGTTTGTGAATGTGTGCATGATTGTCTTTGTCTATTTGGGGTTGTGTGTATGAGTGTGTCAGCATTTTAGGGATTGTAACAGTCTGCTTAGTTTTGAGTAGGTAAGGAAGTGATGAAGTTGTGTTGGTGGAACAAATACTTGTGTGCTTCTCTGAGTATGTATGGCAGAAGATGAAGCATATATGTTAGTGTGTGTGTGTGTGTATGTGTAAGAAAGTGAATTAGTGTAAAGAAAGAAATGAGAAAGTCCTTGTGTGTAAATATTTGCATATATCTAAGTATTTATATATGTATGTGTTAGATCAGGGCTGGTCAACCTGAGGCCCGCAGGCTATATGCGGCTTGCAAACTTTTATCTTGCGGCTCACTTGATACTTTCTTGACATGGGTTTATTTAAACAAACATTTTAAAAAATGTTATCAAAAATTAAGGATTGTAATGAAAAGTAAAAAAGAAAGATACTACTGTTTTTGCAACAATAATATTTCATGTTGAATCAACGATCATTCATTCATTATTGTAATAATAGCATGAGAAAGCAAAATGCATTCAATTCTGTCAGTATACAAGCAGCTCTCAAAAAATTTTCTGTGATTAAAGTGGCTCGCAATGTAATTCGAGTTGACCAGGCCTGTGTTAGACAGTATGCATGTATGTATATATATGTAAGATAGTATTTAAAAAGAGATTTGTCATAATTTCAGCAGAATTTACAAAATAATCACCAAGTTATTGTTATATGTTTTTGTGGTATGTGTATTGTTTCTCATTATGTTCTGGAATAACTGGAATTCTTTTTTTTTCTTTCTTTGCTACATAGAAGGCTCTATTTTCTAACAGAATGAGGATGTTCATGAAGTTTTAAGACTTTCATACCATTCCCAAGAATCTATGGATACAGTAAAAAAATCTTCAATTCATAATGGAAACTGAATTGCAATTTTGATTTGTCAAGAGCTTTCAATGACTGTAACATTTTCTCGAAATATTAAATATATCTTCAGTATGAAAGCTTCTACATGGTTGCTTGACTTGCTAGATATAGCTGCCAAAACTCTCTCATAACACACCTTTATCATTACAAAATTAGGAGGCAATTTGATAATGTGATTCTAGATATACAATTACTTTTTTTACAAGAAAGACAAGACGGCCACAACTGAAATGTCTTGGGCTAAATAACAACTTGTAATTTAGTGTTCCTAATCAACATCATTATTTAACACACAGACTTTTCCATGCTTGTATGGGTTAGTTGGAATTTGTAGAGGTAGATTTTCAACAGCCAAATGTCCTTCCTGTCACCAATCCTCACCCATTTTCAAGCAAGTCAATTTAATAAAACAGTGAAGCATGGAGGATCTCTAATCATTCAAAGACATTTGAAAATATATTGAGACTTGTTGGTTGGGCTAGACATTTGTTCATCAGTTCATATTACATCCATTTTGCCACACTTCCATAGGTTGGATGAATATGTTAAGGCATTGTTTTACAGCCAGATAACCTTCTTGGTGCTTTGTTTTACAGCATATTGCCCTCACCTCAAGTAAAAGAAAACTTATTCCACAATTTCTAAGGCACAAACTGTCTGGACAATTTGTTGATAGGAGAATCTAACATCACTTTCGCACAAGACATAGCAGATGTAAACAGACATACATGCATTCATATGCATACATCCATACATATACATCAATCCAAGTAAAGTGTTATATATCCATTTCGGCCAATCTTACCAATCAGTTTCACACTGGATATTAAATAACAGTGTGGTTAAGTAACACCACATGCTCCTCAGAGATGACAGATATGTGGTAAAAAGATGTATAAAATGTGGCTGTGGAGAGTCTTTGATGACTATGTGGTGTGCACATCCAGGGATAGCATCTATAAGGCACAAGTTGTGGGTGGTCTATTGCAATATACGCTGCAATATGAGGGAATGTGTTAGTCAACTAAGAATCCATCAGTTGAAAAAGTATGCACTGCTTTCTCTGAAGAGCATGTGATGCTACTTAACCATTCAATCTAATAATCAGTTATCTGATACCCAGTGCAAACCAATTGGTAAGATTAACTGAAATGAATCTATAATACTGTATACTTGGATTAATGTACCCACTCTATTAACAAATATACATGAGCACTTTCTTTCCAACTTAGGGATTCTTAGATGACTATGTATATATGTATACACATATATAAAATCCAGTATGGAACATGATGATGATATACATAATGGTCTTATTTCAGCTTCCATCTACCAAATCCACTCACAAGGCTTTGGTTTCCCAAGTTGTCACTCAGTGGGACTGAACACGCTCAGACAAATAACAGTTAGTCAGCAGCTGAGACACAGGCTCAACAAAAAGAGCAAGCTCAATTTGCAAAACTGCTGTTTGTAGTTTAGCCCCAGATTGGCTCTGAAAGAACAGATCTATGATCAAAGGCATTCCAGCCACAGCCAATCCATTTTTGCATTATATCTATAATCACATTTTCAAATATGTACTGACTTTTTAAAAGTAGGGTTTGATTTAAAAGAAATTTATCTGCTATTTCTAACAGGTTGAGCAACTGTTTAAAGGTTTCCTTATTAGTCTGTGAGAGAAACCTGTTAGTACAAGTAAATAATAATAGGTTATAGGGAAGAAAAGTTATCTTCTGTAAATTGGGTATAGCCTTCAAATGAAGGAAAATGAAACTATTCTCACCTGGAGAGCCTTGAAACATTAAACCTTCACAGTGCCCTAACTTATCCCACCACCCTATTTTGATTTTGATTTTGATTTTGCTGTGCATTTGTTTTATCATTTATTTGAATTCGGTTAGGTATATAAACCATACCAGTTGAACATGATGGGAGATTTGATGAGACATGATTAGTAGGGGGGGGGGGGGTATGAGGAAGGAGAGATGCTAAGAGAGAAGGAGGCTAAAAAGAACGGAAGGTATCAGAATGAAAATAACAAAAAGAAAATCACAGGAAAATAGACCAAGGGGTAGAGAGAGAGAGAGAGAGAGAGAGAGAGAGGCAGACAGATAGACAGAGGTAGGGACAAGGAGGAAAATGTCTGATTAAGCAGATCTGACCATTACACATAATATGCTCATATTTGAGACTGCATTGTCCTATGTATCTAGTACATAGGATGGTGAATAGGTAGAAGGAGGTGATACTTGGGAGGAGGGGTGGTTATCACCCTATTTTTAAGACAACTAGATTTGTTTTGAGAAGCTATTTCAAAGAAACTGCTTGACCACATAGAAAACCAACAGAGTTAAGAGAGAGAGAGAGAGAGAAATTAAGAAAGAAAGAGAATAAGAGACATACAGAGAGGCAAAGGACAAAGACTGAGAAAGAGGAGCTAGTGGAATTAAGTGGGAGAGAAGGAAAAGGTGGTAGACAAAAAGAGAAACAGTAAATTTATAGTGAGCATAATGAGTTCTTTTAACTAAGTACAAGGTTTCAGAGAAAGAACTATAGTCAATAAACTCACTCTAGTATACCACAGTTACTTATTTCGCCAATATCAAAGGGGTAAATCCCATTGAAACTAAACTGAGGAGGAAAGAGAGAGAGAGAGAACTAAATTCTATGATATTTAGAATTTAGATTAGTGTCCTGCTGTCTTGGCTATTGGTATCATACCAAATGAAGAAGCGAGATAGACATGGAAAGAAAAGCAAGAAGAATGCAAGAGAGAAGGGCAATAGCCAAGGTATTACGATGAACTTAATATTGGTAATGAGTAGAATGAGAAAGAAAGATAAATGGATATATATATATATATATATATATATATATGCACACACATACAGAGAGAGGGAAAGAGAGACAGACAGAGGGGGAAGAACAGAGAGCCAGAGTGAAAGACGTGGCATTATGATGAGCTAGTAATGGTAATAAAAGATGATATGAGATAGCTATATGAATATACAAGAAATATAAGGAAGGGGATGAAGAGAGGGGCTGGAGGTAGTCAGGGAAAGATTACATTGCACTATTAGTATCAGTTGAGAAGTTTGTGAAAGAATGAGAAGGAGCTATATTGGTACATTGAAATAATATCGATCTGGCACAAATATATAGTGAAGTAACACTATATGGATCTTGGGTGTATTAGTGGTACTTATTTCACTGAGTCCAGAAAAGGATGGAAAGAAAGCCAATCACAGTGGAACTGAATTGTGAAAATAACAGGATATTTGGCAAGATGAATTATCATTTTTGCCACTCCACAATGCAAAACACTGAGATAATTATTGTCAACGAGGGATAACAGAGGAAAATAGAAGAGAGAGAGAGAGAGAGAGATAAGGATACAGTGAGAAAAGAGAAATAAGAAGTGGGGGAGAATGAAAAAGTGAAAAGGAAGAAATAATGGGGAATCAGGAAAAAAGCAAGAAAAACAAGAAAAAGTGAGGGCAGGGAGCAAAAAGAAGTAGAGAAAAAAAGGTAGAAAGAAGGAAAGAGAAAGAGAATTTTGGAAGAGAGAAAGCCATGTTGTTACATTGAGCTAATATTGCCAATGAGAATTGCATCAAGGACTTCTCCTTCTGTGACCAGAGACCTGCCATCAGCATGTGGTGGCAGTGCCAAGAGAGCATTAGCACACTGCATGCTGAGCAACCGACTACTCTGCTGGTTGCCTGTGCTGGAAGCAGTAGGTAACCCATCATCATCCCCAACTCCGCCAGGTCCCCATGACAGCACAACTCGATGATATTCAGGTCGAGGATCCAACTTGATATTCCGGTCCACCTGAAAGAGAACAGAAATAGAGTAAAATTTAGTATAGTAAGTATCAGTAATCAATGAGACATGTTGCATCATAGAAGATAATTCATTTTCAGACATATTATCTGTACTCTGGTCTGAAACTATGGCCATACTGGGGCATCACCATCAAGAATTTTAGTTGACCATATCAACATTTATTGAAGGTCTATGTTTTATATCATGAGTGTAAAAGGAGGTAACCTAACAATATATATATATATGTGAATGTGTGTGACTCAGTGGTTAGGGTATTTAGCTCACAATTGTAAGATCATGAGTTCAATTCCCTGCAACGCATGTCCTTGAGCAAGACTCGTTAATTTCATGAGTAGACTGTTTCATTCATCAGATCAACTAGAACCCTCGTTGTCGTAAGTGATAGAGTGCCAGTCATGTGTGTGTGTGTGTGTGTATTGCTCTTCCTTCATGGGTAACTATGAGATTCTGCATATGGATAGTTCCTCCCCAATGCATAGGCCTGGGAAAGGTTCTTGTTTTTTTGTGAAGACTAATAGCTGACTTTGCATGCAAAGCTCCTTTCCCCACTGATGATGTCCAAAGAAAGTGAAAGCCAATATAGCTTGGCACCAGTGTCATTGCAGTCAGAACATAGAAAGCTAGAATAGATATTGCAAGGTTTCCAACACTCTAACAGTTCCACCACTACCATTTTGCATTAGAACATTTTTATTGATCTCAAAAGGTTGAAGTTGATTTCAGCAGGATTTGATCTTGGAGTGCAGTGAGGCAGAAGAAATACCACAAGACATTCTATCCAACACCTTAATAAAGAACTTTTGTAAAGTTTGTCTTTGAAGTTTCACTTGACCAACCCTAGGCTACAACAGAAGGTACTTGCCCATGGTGCTTTAGAAAGGGGGATCAAGCCTGGAACCATATGCTTGTCAAGTATGCTTCTTAACCAGGCAGCTCTTCTCAGATGTGTGTTAATTTTGTGTACATGTGTCAAAAGGGTTTATGTATTACAAATTTTAACCATATTGAAGAAGACCATCATCATCATTGAACGTCCACTTTTCCATGCTCACATGGGTCAGATGAAATTTGCTGAGATGAATCTTTTATCACCAGATGTCTCACTAGTCACTAACCCTTGCCTGTCTCCAAGTATGTTAATATTTTACCATCATGACCCGGCATGTTTTCACAGAAGATTGGAAAGGAATGACATCACTGCTGCGACAATTTCTATAAGAATCATGCAATATCAGGACAAGGGGACAATAACACACTCACACACACACACACACACACATATATATGTATCCGGTATATATATATATATACGCATGACAAGCTTCTTTCAGTTTCTGTCAAACAAACCTGCTTGTAAGGCATCGATCAGCCTGGGGCCCTAGTACAAAACACTTGTCTTAGGTACCACACAATGAGATAGAACCCAAAGTCATGTGGTTGGGAATCAAACTTCTTGCCACATAACAACAGCTGTGCCTATGTACAAGAATAATTCCAAAATGCTAAAAATAAACTTCATTGTAGCAGTAAATAATCTGCAGCATGTTGTCATTTAATTTTTAATCTATTTAAGTTTTGGAGTTCTCTGCCTTGTTTTATTTGACAAGAATTGTAATTAGCAATAATGGTTTTTACTTCTCAGTACAGGTGTAAAATTTCTTTTGGTTCACTACATATAAGCATGCACTCAACTTATGGCCCAATTTGTACAGTTATTGTTTATATTTATATTGAATGATTAAAATAATATCCTTCAAAGATGTCCTGTACATAAATGGTAACTACAATATTCTAACAGCAGATATTAAAGACATTAATCAAGAATCAGAAAGAATAAATATGCTGTATCTAGTCTAGCTCTCAACTGTTTCACAAACTGAACTGTCCTGAAAAGAAGAAATAAAAACTAATATCAAGCCTTACTTTAGCTTTTACAACTGTTCTCCAAGGTGTTGGACAGCCAGACATGTGATAGATGGCTGGAATAACAAAGAGGTTGCATGTGACAACTGCAGAGACTGGGTTCCCAGGAAGACCAAACACTAATTTCCGTCCATGTTTTGTGTCAATGGTTGCAAAAGTTGTGGGCTTCCTGCAAAGGACAAAAGTATAAAGAAAATAAGGAACATCATTTCAAAGATGATTATCAATGGAGAAGCAAAACAAAATTGAAGAGTATAATGGTTTCTATGCAAATCTATGTTGATATACATCTAGATGGAGTGGGATATATTCTGATTTGAACCAGAGTTGATCCTCTATACCAGCCTTCTTTAAACTCATTTAATGCATTCACTTTCTTTACCTCACATTTTTCACAAAATAACCTCATTGTGTCATGTACAAAAACTTGTAGTAAAAAATTTTGAAAATTGTTGGAATTTCATCCATGTCAAACTTCATTCTGCCTATAAGATATCCAAAATATTAAAACCATGGTATGCTGATGAGTGGGCAGTGGATAGTATTTCACATGCACTGAGCTTTAACCATGAAAGTACCAGCTTTCAACAGCCCACTGCATCTAGCTAACATAGGTATCACAAGTTGAAACAGCAGAACTACACTACTATAACCAGCAACACTGTAAAAGTTATCAAGTGTTTTGACAGCTGATAGCACTAAGTTTCGGACTTCTTTTTGCTTCATTCATGACACAAATGCTAACAATATGGTCTTCCTTTCAACTTTATCTGCCTTATGTCTTATAGCTGTATGGAAAAACACTCTGACACACTCTAACTAAACAAATAAAAAGAATGTATTTACCCAGGCTTCATGAAAACCCTTCCAAAATGAATTACAGCCTCCAAATCCTCTTCAAGAACTTGTTTCAATAAATCCTGAGATAAAGTAAAAGAAAGAATACAAAATGGTTATCTCAAATGACCTCAGGTAATTACTTTGAATTAGTTGATAATTGACCAATGGCGAACATTTTACAACAAATCAACATGCAAGTTTCTATGTCATAGCTTGACAGGCTACAAATCAACAGTGAAATCTCCCTCAAACCACATCCTATCTCCCTTGCATCAAGTAAAAACAAAACAAAGGATAATGAATAATAGAGGCAGTTGGTAACTTCAGTGAGTTATAGTTTGAGGAACAAGGAATTGTCTGAAATGTTTAAAATGGGATTTTTTTTATGGCTTAGTCAGAAGGTAAAAGCAAATGGTGCCCATAACCATTTTTCTGGTTTCTGAGAGTGGTGAGGAAAATTCAAGTAGAGATCATGAATTCTTAGATTATCTTCAAACCAGAAATCTGATCTAAATGTAGTGAAGTGGATTCAACTAAATGTACCCAAGAGCTAGGAGGTGGTATTAAACTGGGTACATCAAGAAGAGGTACATTCTATTCAATGGGCATAATCTCAGTCTACCTGGTTTCACTCACAAAATTTGGGACAGATCAAGATTATAGTAGAAGACCTTGCCTAAGGTGCTACACTGTGAGACTGTATGAGAACCATGAAGGTACAGTTGTAGCAGTACTACAAAGAAGAGAGAGAAAAAAAAATTGCCTGAAATTATGAGAAGTTTTATCGAAATTTACAAGTGGAGATAAGATATAAAATATGGTGACCACAGCTTAAATGCAATGATATCTCGATATAGCATTATATAAAAGAAATTCTTTTTGATGTAATCATTATACTTTATACATATAATGGCTACATAGTAAGACTTCCAAGTTCAGATTTAGCAGTTATGTTTATAACATGCAGAGGACCTCCAATTAAATCACCCACACTGTCCTCTTTCTCACACACATATACATGAACACACAGAAATTGCATTTCCATAATTCTCAGACCATATCACCTTTATATATACAGAAGATGTGCAAAGCACATAGATTGCCAAGAGCCAAGTGAGTCTAATGTCAATAACACAGTTTCTTTCCTTTCTTAATAATATAAGCACAACACCTAACAAGTGACATTTTACTGACATTTTTAACTTAGTTACAAAGGCTTAATAGGAATTCCTCCATGAATTCCTCCTTCCCCCACAATATATATATATATATATATATATAATCAACCGGAAACCAGAAGTCACTCACCTTTTCTCCCATAGACACACCACCAGACGTCACAACAACATCTGCTTCAGAAATAGCAATGGATAACTTGGTAAACAGTGTGTCAGGACTATAATGGGAATGTAGACAAAATTAGATATGAAGAACAATATAATTGAAAAGTAAACATTAATAAACAATGTGAAAATGTGTTTGTATGTGTTATAATTCTCATCAACATAATTGTTTAAAAGTCTGTTTCACAAAGATAACATTAGATGGAAGCCTGCAATACAAAATCTCTTCAATTTTTTAAAATCTTGTATCATCTCATCTGTGATGCTGAACATTCTCGAACATGACCCTACAAATTATTTTCAAATTCATAAAAAGAAGCAAAAAAACCATATGTTGTTTCAGTCTGGTACCAACTTTAACCATCCTTATTTATTGAAAAGCCAAGTTAACATTTTTTAAATAAATGAGAGCAGTGTAACACTGGTTTTCTTGCAACTCCACTTCTTACATACTTTAACACCTCACCCCCTAGTAGAAAACTGACCCCACTCCCTCAGGGTTAATGATTAACAAGTTGCATGGCAATCTCAATAGTACCAGAAGTATGAAAAACGCATCAAATACACACAGAAGAGTGGTTGGCATTAGGAAGGGTATCCAACCAAAGAAACCATGCCAAAGCAGACACTTAGTACAGTGCAGCCCTTGGCCCCACTAGATCTTGTCAAACCATCTGATCCATGTCAGCATGGAAAATGGACATTAAATAATGATGATACACAAACACACAATGTTTCTACACAATTTCTATCTACCAAATTCTTCTCACAAGATATTGATCAAACTAAGGATACAGTGGTTGACAAATGCACAAGATAGTATACAGTAAGAGCAAATCTAGAATAACGTGGTTATAAGGTGAATTTCTAAACCCTGCAATGATTCCTGTGCTGGACTAATTTTAACATTACTCTTTTGTTTAACTCCTATTTGAGTTACTTTGACTACAAATTCTCCTAATAAGTTAATCAGTTATCACCATACCATAACTTGAACAAAGTTTGCAGTTATGCAACCTAAATAGCAAGAATAACATCAATAAAAACTAATATTTTTCTTGAAAGTGACAATCAAGATTGGGTGTCTGGTGGTTAAATAATAAATTATATACCACCTCGCATCAGAAAGCTTAATTAGTACCTATTTTTCTCAAAGCCAGTTTAAATGAATATACAAAACTGCCATTTCCCATCCATCTCTGTCCTTCATCGTTTCACCCATGACAACCAATTTCCTAAAATCTGATCTGACAACTTTGTCTTTTTTTTTTTTCTCACTTTATCTTTTCTCTCTTCCTTGACAAGCAACATATTTCAAAATTATTACTTTCTTTTACACATAGCTAAAAACAGCAAAAGAAAGTTTTATTTCAAATAATTTTCTTCCTTTCTAAAATCTAAAAGCTGAGACATATGCAAAGATACAAATAACAACCTGACAATGTTTCTCCCCACAAAAAGTGAGAGGAAAAACTGATAATTTTTTTCTTTCATCCAAACTAAAGATTCTTCATTATTTTCATAATTAACTGCTACAAAGGCAGTGTATTTTCTAAGAAATATGGTAACAAAAGGGTTAAATGCAATAATAGTCTACTGAAAGTTTTGTAATATGAAAGGTTTAAATCCTGCACTGCTACAACAATGAATTATACCTACCCACAGTATCTACTCACAGCAGGGTAGATTGGCCTACTGAGAGTTAAGCATATTTGCCTAGGATACAGTTATTATAAGTTCATCTATTAAGGTGGCAAGCTGGCAAAATCATTAGAACGCCAGGCAAAATGCTTAGCAGTATTTCCTGTGTCTTCACATTTTGAGTTCAAATTCCGCCAAGGTTGACTTTGCCTTTCATCCTTTCGGGGTTGATGAAATAAGTACCAGTTATGCACTGGGATCAATGTAATCAACTATCCCCCTCTATAGTAGAAAGGATTATTAGTTCATCCATCATTGTCAACAGGCGCAGGAGTGGCTGTGTGTTAAGTAGCTTGCTTACCAACCACATGGTCCTGAGTTCAGTCCCACTGCGTGGCACCTTGGACAAGTGTCTTCTACTATAGCCTCAGGCCGACCAAAGCCTTGTGAGTAGATTTGGTAGACAGAAACTGGAAGAAGCCTGTTGTGTATATATATATATATATATATATATATATATATGTATGTATGTATGAGTGTTTATATGTTTGTGTGTCTGTTTGTCCCCCCAGTATCACTTGACAGCCAATGCTGGTGTGTTTACGTCCCCATAACATTAGCGGTTCAGCAAAAGAAACCAATAGAATAAGCACTAGGCTTACAAGTAATAAGCTCTAGGGTCGATTTGCTCGACTATAAAAAGGCGGTGCTCCAACATGGTCACAGTCAAATAACTAAAACAAGTAAAAGAGTAATGACCAAAGACAACACATGGGTGAAGAAGACAGGGCACAGTGTGTCTAACAGTGGCCAACCAGTCTGATGCATGCTCAGAAAGCTCTGCTGCTGGTCAGACACTGGTGGTCTGTTAGGACCGAAGGCAAGGAGTTGGCTCTGGGCTTGTATAGTTCACATTTTCTTTGTGCCCTAGCAACCCTGTTTTGTTCACAGGAGGTGGTACCTCTGTTGGCACAGCTTTGTCAGGAAGGGCAGTCTTGTGCTTGTGTTTCTCAGTTGTTGGGGTTGATCTCAAAGCTCCTCAGTGAAAATTTGAGTATGTCCTTAAAGCATTTTTTTCTGTCCATTTTGCATGCACTTGCCTTCTGCCATTTCACTGTAAGACAGTCTCTTAAGGAGTGACGAGTCAGGCATTCAAACCATGTGGCCTGCACATGTGACTTGCACTCTCTTCAGCAGTGTTTATGTACATGGGGTGTCTGGGTGGGTTAGTACCTCTGGTACATATGGTGTTCTTTGAAGAAGTTTGTCCACTCTAGGACTCATCTGACATCCAGCTCTCACCTCAGGCTCCTCAAAGTTGTCTGCATGTGACAGAAGTCACACCCCAGCTACAGCATTCACAGACTGGCTAAACCATGGTGAGGGAAGCTGACACTTCCAAACCTCTGGTGAGCTAGGGCTTGTCTACTTATGCATGTGAAGACGGTACCTGGTGGACTGTTTGGAGAAAACCACCAGATTGGTTCAAAAGGCAGGAGGGCAGACCAGCAAGAGTTGTGGAGTGCTAAACAAGGCAGAATGAGGCACAAAGGATACAGTACAGTTTAGATGACACAATATGACAAACAATGGCCTTTTCAGCTTTTGGCCAGAGCTTAATGACTCCGTCAACTGAAAGCCTCTAAAAACATAATTGGTAAACTGCAGGCATAGCTTCAGAAATCATTAATCAAAACATTTATCAGAGGTTGGTGGTGGGGCATTAAAAGAAAATAATAGTGAGCAGCAGACTAAAGCAGCTTGTCCAAAGTTATATCATTGCAATATTTCAGTCATACATTAAGAAAAAATAAAACAACAACAAAAGTTACAAGTCAAATTCTAGTCCCAGACAAGAAATCTCAGCAGAAACATATTCCAATATCATATTTAATAAATATACAGTTATGTTTTATTTGTTTCTTTGTGTTGTATTTATTTACTTATTATTTTTTGTGCTGTTCTTTCATGTACTGAGAAACTATTTGGCAAGAGAGAGATATGGTTGAAAAAATAACCATATGTACAGCAATGTGGATAGATTGTCATTTGTGAGAGGGGTAAACATAACAAATGCAAGCTTGTTGCATACCAAGCATTTATCGGAGGGGGCCATGTGTGCAATTCAGCTGCAATTGATTGCTAATGGGGAGACACCCACGCAACACATGTGAATGTGAACAAAGGCGAGAAGGGCACCTAAGTGTAACACTTCTGCTCTAATCAATCAAGTAGGAAACAGGAAAAATATTGAAATATATTCATTGCCATGGGGCATTTAACAACATTCTCCACCTCCTACTCCATCATCATCATCATCATTAAAATTAAGATTATGTTCCTTATGCTTAATTGCTTAAATCAGATTCTGTGTGTATATATGTGTGTGTATGTGTGTGTGTGTGTGTGTGTGTGTGTGTGTGTGTGTGTGTGTGTGTGTGTGTGTGTGTGTGTGTGTGCATCTGATTGAATGAATGTGCTCATTCATGTACACATGCATGTGTGCGGGTGAGTTATTTGACAAACAAATAGTTAAGCAGCCACATAGCTCTTGCTGTTGTTACCACAAATTTTTTTTATGCAATTTCAGCTAATATTTTTCAGTTATCCAACTTTGTGAAATAATTTGTTGTTATTAAATAAATGTAATATTAGAAAGAAGTGTAATTACTAGCACTGTAATCAGGAATGTATGAATCGTCATCATCATCCTTTCCTTTTAAAATCTGTTTTTCCATGTTAAAATAGGTTGGAATAGGTCTACAGTACACAATATCACTATCCTCTTAATTTCGTGCCAGGCCCAACCAATATCTTGAGATATTGACCTCACCACTTTTCCAAAGTCTTTCTTGATCTTCTTTTCTCACAAATAACTTCCATTGTCAATTCATGGCACTTTTTTCACTCATCACCTATTCCTTTCACATTGCTCCCTCTCCTGTCTCTGCATATATTCCACATCCAGCATCCCATGCCTTACTACTGTGCAACATCACACTTCTGACACATTCTTAACATAATTGTCATGAATACAGATTGAGAGCCCATTTGTTGCCAAAGGAGCAGTTCTCTGATATTCTATTCCTTTGGTACTGTAACTTCTATAGTTCTATTACAACTATGTCCAGCATTGCTGTTGGTATTTAGCCACACGTTAACCCCAATCAAGCAGACATATGATCAAAGACATTCCAGTATTTTCATATGTTGTCCAAAGTATATTTTCGAGAAGATGATAAAATGTCATCTGAGGGTGAATTGGCAGTTATTTCTAAGAGGTTGTGCAACTGCTTAGAAACCCCCTGAGACCACTTATGTAGATGGCAGTAAGTAATTATTTGCTAAGTCTAGTTAGTCATATAAGCAGTTTATAAAATCCTCAAAGAAATCAAACAGTAGATTTTTCAGTTGAGATTGCAATCAGACAATCAAGCTATATAGCATTTAGACCAAAATTCAAGTGGAATGGCTTTGAAACTACAGTTTGAAAGAAATGTTGTGACAACAATATTAAGAACTACTCATCAAACACTTCATTAACATTATTTTATAAATGAACTAACATCAACATTGTTTTCAATTATTAAGAAATTCAAAATTGGTCTGCTTTTGGTTTTTTCAATAAAAATGAACACGTGTGACCTGATAAAATTTGAACACCAATAAATTCATTTAAGTGCACATATAGTGATTTTTTAATGAAATCCTTAGTGAGTAATACTTAAATTTCATGGTTATTCTAGTAATGACGCTAAATACCTAATAAATAAATAGAACTGGTATCCTCTGCAAGTCACAGTGCTTCAATAAACTGGACAACATCTCAACAAAAAGTAGTTTCAAAAATGATATTCCTCAACGAAGGATAGATTAATATATAAAACTGCTCACTGCAGTTAATAGTTATGAAATTTTGAGCATATATATCTGATCTCCACAGTAAAAGCGTTAATACTGGTTTCAGAATATTTTATTTCAATGTTGTATAATTATTTTTCACCCAATCAACCTTACAACTTTTGTAATATGATTGCACCCTCAACCAAATCAAATGTAATATGATTGCATCCTCAACCAAATACAGCATCACAATTACTTTATTAACAAAATCTCTGACATTACCTGTCTTCAGCAATACCCAGATCAATAGTCTTGAAACCATGTTCCTTCATTAAAGCTAGTAGTGTTATACGGTTACTGTCACGCACTTCTCCATGCTCAAGCACATCACCAGGGTCAACAAGCTACAAGAAAATAAATAACATAATAAATATTAAATAAACACATGCACTATATATTCGCTCTTCACTTGTTTATTGTTGTTCTTATTTTATCTTATGTCCATTGCCTTTCATCACACATCTGTGACCTCTTCAACAACTCTTCTATCCCACATGTATCCGCTTGTTCTATTTAGTCCATTCTCTGTATCGTCCTGTTCTGTTTAGTCCATTCTTTGTATTCTCCTATTCTGTTTAGTTCATGAGAATGGATAATAAATGTTATCTCCAGAGAACAGCAGTATTAATGAATTATGCTAGCACTATCACATTGTAGATACCCCATCACATTAAAGCAGCACTTATCATATTGTAGAAATGATGAGTCATACTAGTAGCAAGTGTAATATTGTTACACCAGCATTATTACAACTTTGTCACGCTGTAACAGAATTATAAAATCATAGTAGCAGCTCCTCAATAAAATATCCCCAGACAATGACCATGTTATCCTATTACAAAAGTATCATCATGTTGTATTAATATCAAATTAAAACAATGTAATTATTTACAAATTGTTTTCTGTAAGCAAATTGTAATTATTGTTTGTGCAAATGCACAAACAAATGAATTTGAAACTATTAAGTCTAGTTGAATTCTCTTCAAGATGCATCATTAATAAAGACTTATTTACATATTTCTTGATTCATACAGCTTCCCACATATTTTTCCATCCCAGGCATTTTTAACCAAATGTTTTATTAGCTATTATTTATAGATGAAATCATATAGAGACACATCATTAATAAAGAATTTATATATAATTAATACTTTATATGGTAGTGGAGATGTTTAAAAAATATTAGACTGGAAAGTGACAGTTTCCAATTAATTTCCCATTCTGAACAGCATTCAATCCTGCTTTAGGTGCTCAGCTGAAATCATTCCACTCAACATAAGTTGAGTGGACATACTCGTAGAAAATACTCATAGAAAAGACAAATACTCATAGAAAAGACAAGGTCTTTACAATACCAATATAACTCCAATAAAGTTCCTAAATACAGCTTACATTCCTTATTTGAAAAATGCATCAAGAAATTACTCTAAGTTATGATTAGTATCACAGCAAACTAACCCAGAAAAAGTACTTTCAGGTGCCTAAAGCTTTTCAGGCTCTCTCAGACTGGAGAGTGGGATGTCTCTGACAATAAGTTTGCTTGACAAAGGCTGATAAGGAGCTAATAACAACAGTTAATGTCAGATGTAGTTGTAGCAGAAGTATAGTAGTTTCTGTAAAAAAGAAACAGCATTTCAAGGAGCTGAACCTTTATTTAACAACAAAGAATTTCTCAATCCACACACTTGAATGTATCAAGTGTGTGGTGCTGCATGGTAGCTTACATCAATGAGGCTAGGTATGTATTAATAATACGGATTTGATTTATTGGTTTTCTTCTAAATTCTGCATGTTGGTGGTTGTTAGAAGCAAGTAGATAGGAAGAGAGTTACAGTTATGAGGAAAAAAAAGCAATACAAAGAATTTACCATAGTAAAGGTTGGACAGACATATCAGGGGTGACAAGAAAAGGAGAGCTATGCATGTAATGGATGGATTTAAGTAGGGATGGTCCACAGTAGTAAAGACCAGAAAGGCAGAGGCCATTTGAGTAGTAGTAGCAGTAGTGGTAGGCTGGTTGGCAGACTAAGTGGTTGGTTGATTTGAAGGAAGCAGAATTTGGCCCAACTGATAACAAAGCAGGTAAAAGGCACAACAATGTCCAAAGTTCAAAGCTATGTTTTTTTTTTTCTTTCTTTCCTTCAGCCCACTGGTGCTTCTCACTAATCCTTAACCCTGTTTTACTAGTTACAAAAGCTTCAAAAGCAGCACTAGTACCAACAACATGACAACCAGCACTACTACAACTTATACTACAAACAGCATCATAATGTACCCCATCTACACTCACCAACACTACCACCACCAACAAACCAACACCGATGCTTCCACCTCTACCACCACCACCACCACCACCACCACTTCCATCGTCATTACTACCTACAACAACAATTTCCGCATGACTGCTAAATATACTTTATACACTTAGTAAACTTGTAGACAGAGTTGTTTACATCTTTATCATCTCAACACATTCTGTTAATTTCTAGCATCATTTTAGAATTTCTAGACTAGGTTTTATGGAGAGGGGATTCTTTATCAGCTTTTATCATCATCATCATCATCAATATTATTATTATTTAATTTTGGTTTCTTTGTTCTTCCTGCACCCTCTCTCATACATTTCTTACCTACATACTACTTTCATCTTTTTGAACACATGCACAACCACACACACACATACACACATATAAAGCACACAAACTCATACATTTGCACAAAAATCATTCACATCTGTTCATTATAAAACAAAGTTGCATAAAAGATGTCAAAATTTAAAGAAAAATATTTTATATAAAGGCAATAGCTTTAAATATACATATGTGTATATATATCTATGCATATATACATACACACATATACATGCATATTTGTACACATGTACCTATTCACATACATATAAATAAACATACACAAATATATGTAGGCGTATATATGTGTGCATGAGTACAGACAAATATACACATTAATACATATGCAAACATATAATACACTCAAACACAAATATGTTTACGCTCTAGGACTGTTCAAAGTATATATTTGTGCATATATATTATTTGTGTGTATAGTCAAACAGGAAAAGAAAGAGGAAGAAAGACAGTAAGTATGAAGTATTCATCAGCATAATTATAACTTTACAACTCAACATCATATAGCTGGGTTCTCGTTATTAACCTAACATTCTTCAATGTTATCTCAGAGTAGAGAGAATCTCGCAAATCACAGACAAGTTTAGAAATAAATATTTACATTTTTGAAATTCTTAAATGAAAGAATGAACCTAGAGAGCTACAGTTATTCAAATAAAATATCTGTGTATATTTAATTAGAATGGACACAGACAAACATAACAAAGAAAAAGAAACACTTTCAAGCATTTAGTGGAAAATTTTAAAAATCAGACATTGATTTACATCATCATTATCATCATTTCATCTCCGTTTTTCAATGCTGGCATGGGTTGGAAGGATTTCACGGTGTCTTGTCATTAGTTGTAGTCCCTCATAAGATAACCAGTCAACTCTGTTACTTTCTTTTCTTTCTATTTTTAAAGCAACCATTTTCTTATATGGACTGGATATATTTTAGTGTACCACTCATTGAAGAAGTTGTCTCTGGTAGTCTAGCTATTTACGCCCAACCACTAATCTGGTAGTATTATGTACAAGATTGGTGATCAGGCATAAATAATCGCAACACTTACAAAGTAAAACTGGAGTCAGAGTCAGAAATAATTTCAAAGTTACTAGATGAAAAGCTATTAGTAGATCCAGAAATGCAATGAGTGTGTCCTGATGTCACTCTCTGCATTTCTCCTAGAGCTGCCTTGTAATAAAGATAATAACAATTATCTTTTTTTAACAGAAACTGCATTCTGACTCTGGTGCAATGATTTCTGATATTGATTCGACCAAACTAGGATATGAACTTCTCAGGAAGACACAAGAGTACAATAGCCTTACTATTAGAGCAAATACACTTATCTCCTTTGACATTATAAGAATAAAGAAACTTCAAATTGAACCATTCCAAAAAAAAAAAAAGAAGAAAGAATCAGTTCATTCATTTCCTTTGTTTTTGTAGATGATAATGATTTAGAATCCTCCCAATGTTAAGCTATATACTCCTAGCTCTGTGCTTCTGCAATGCAACAATGATATGTTCATGTATAGAAATATTTTTCCCCCTTCAAGATCTCTGTGGGAATAGGGTCAAGACCAGGAGATTTATTCTTTTTTTTAATTATATAAAAGCAGTGTTTTGTTCTCTGCAAGGCAATAAGATAGCATCTGGAAAGAGACATTAAGAACTATAAGTTGAAGAAGCTACTTGGGGCTGCAGAAGAGAGCAAAAGTCTAGCTGCAGGAGAAAAAAACAGCACTAAAGAACAAAGATGGGCTCAGGCTGATCATCTCTGTGGCAAGATAGACTAAAGATAATGGAAAATACTGCATATCAACTCTTAAAAGTTTATTACCACAGTTTCTTTTCAGGGTGTAATCTCTGAGCTTTGGTCTTTCTGGAATCATCTATAATGTAACAAGGCAGTGATTGATAACAGCCAGAGTGTATTCATCACTAATTTTCTTACTTGCTCTCACACACATGTGTACAAGCACATACATACACACATATGTACAGACCAAAAGAAAAACAACAGAAAAAATAAAATACATACACGTACATAGACAAATATATGTATATACACATATATAAACATATACTGATATATTCCCACAAAAAACACATATATACATAAGAAAACATACTTAAATAGGAAACTAAACAGCTGGCACTTCTAAAACCTAACAGGAGAGCATTTTTTTTTTTTACACTGATACTGAGTTATGTTGTTTTAAATAAGCAAAGTACATTTTACTTCTTACATACTCATACAGCTTTAGGTATTTAGAGAAGGCAGATAGGAAAACATGCGAATGATGATTTTCCAAAGAGTATTAGCAATGTAAGTGAAGTGAAATGACTACAACCTCAAACTAAAATACTAAAATAGGATATTATTATTTGCTTTAATATAAGAGATTAAAATGAGTGTTAAGTCACTTTCAAAATGCATTAGTAATATAAGTGATCTTTACATAATAATAGCTGATATAAATGTTGGTCGGCGGGTTTGTTGGTTTCTCCAGCCATGCTTTTACATCATATAGAGAGGTGGTGGAAAAGAGTAATGAATAGACGGGAAGAGAGTTACTATAAAAGGTGTAAGATGAGTGCACATATAAAGCTTAGCGACAGACAAAGAAAAAAAGAGTACCACACACATAATGAGAGAGAAAGAATCAGAGACAGAGGAAGAGGAGGAGAAGCAGTAAATGACAGATTAGTTATGGGACAAGTTATACAAATGAGAAATTTGTTTTATTTAACTTCAATTTTTAAGGTAATAGATATTTTTGCTTTGAAAATTAGTATACATTTCATCATTTTGTATAAGCACTAAGAAATTCAATAGTTAAGTATTGTATGCATGCCATATTTCCTGATATTACCCATGGTGGCATAAAAATACTTCCAAAGTTATTCATCATGCGATGGGTAGCACTCTAATACATACATATAAAGGATGACAGCTCCTCATACAAACATATAATTCATCCATTTGTGAGATAAAATTGATAAGGATGTTTTTCAAAACAGAAAATGTTCTATATTCAATGTAGATAATAATGGGTAAAATAATGATTAAGTACACTAATAATCCTATTATATTTGACTGATGCTCTGGTACCTCAATGCCAGATACAACTTGTTTGGATATTAGAGTCCAATAAAACACATTAATCATAAATAAATAGGGCCTTTTGCAACCATATGGGAAAAATAGTGTTAATTACTACAGCTTGGTAACTGTTAATATACAATTTACTCAGCCAAATGCAATGATCACATCCAGAGATTAATAGTGTGAAATAAAATAAGAGCTCTAACTCAACCTTAACCTGCAATTAACCCCATGCTGTTAGGTGGTGTGAATGAAGTAAAAATATAACAGATTAATTAAAAATTTGCAAAGTTATTTTTTTTTTCTTCTTCTTTTCAGCCTTCTCTTTTCTTTACTGAGGAATATGATACAGTTATGGTCAATTATATCACTTCCGTTTTCCGTTGAATTTTTTTCCCACTCTTTTTGGTGCACGTGAACAAAAATGAAACACATGCACTCAATGTATGCTGGGTTTTATAACATACAGGTCTATGTGCATTAGTGAAATTAACAGTGATTTTGCAGTTAACAAACACTGCTTCCTTGTCATTTTGTCTCATATTTCCAAGCTACAAAGGGTTAAACCGGAAAAAGAAATCTAGAGATTTTATACTGATTTAAACTATACATTATGCCCTGCCAACCTACAAAGTCAGCTTGACTGTGTAAATAAAATAAAAGTGAACTGAACAAAAGTAAAAGAATGAAACAAAGCTAAAGCATGAGTACATAATCATATTGGATGGTAGTCAGAAACTGTATGGAAGCCCATAATGGAAATCATCATTACCATTTTAATGCCCACTTTTCCATGAGTCAGATGGAATTTGTTGAGGTAGATTTTTAAAACCTGAAGCCATTCGTGTTGCCAACCCTCACCTGTTTCTAAATAAAGTAATATCTCTCCATGGGCCACATCAAGCTCCATATGTCTTTTCTGGCATTATTTCTAAGGCTGGATGCCCTTCCTAATGCCAACCATTTTACAGAGTGATGTCAAATCATCATCATCATCATCATTATCGTTTAATGTCTGCTTTCCATGCTGACATGGGTTAGCTAGTTTGACTGGAGAGCTGCACCAGGTTCCAATCTGATTTGGCATGGTTTCTATGGTTGGATGCCCTTCTTAATGCCAACCACGCTGAGAATGTACTGGGTGTTTTTTTATGAGTAACAGCGTGGGTGCCACTTACATGACACCAGCAACAGTCATGATTATGATTCCACAGGTGATATTACATGACACCGGCAACAGTCACAACTATGACTTCATTTGGTTTGATGTGTCTTCTCAGGCACAGCATATCGTGAAAGGTCTAGGTCACTTGTTATCGCCTCCATGAGGCCCGACATTCAATGATCATGCTACCAGCAACAGCCACAATTACGATTTCACAGGTGCTATATACATGACACTGGTAACAGCCATGACTATGATTTCACTTGCTTGATGAGTCTTCTCAAACACAGCATATCGCCAAAGGTCTTGGTCACTGGTCATCACCTGCATTAGGCCCAACATTTGAATATCATGCTTCACCACCTCATCCCATTGTCTTCCTCTTCCACAGGTTCCCTTCACAGGTAGAGCTCGGCATTTCTTTATGCAGCTGTCCTTGTCCACAGGCATCACATGACCATATTTGTCTCCCTTGCACACCAAATCTGATGCTTCTTATGCCCAGTTTTTCTCTCAAGACATTTATGCTCTGTCATACAGGCACACTGACATTGCACATCTATCAAAGCATGCTGGCTTAATTTCTTTCAAGCCATCGCGTGTCCTTTGCAGTCACAGCCCATGTTTCATTGCTGTGGTGCACAGCTATTCGTGCACAGGCATCTTACAGTCTGCCTTCTATTCTGAGGGAGAGACCCTTTGTTACCAACAGAGGTAGAAGCTCTCTGAACTTTGTCCAGCCTATTCTTATTCTCATAGCTACACTCTTGGAGCATCCACTTCCACTACTGACTTTGTCACTTAGGTAATGGAAGCTATCAACTACTAGTTTTCCCCACTGGCATTTGATGAAGTCCATTTTCTGTACAATTCTAGTGTTTATTGTACCTGTACGTCTGCTATGCAAAAAGACTATTTTCCCTGTTAACCTTCTGATATTGCTGCACCTCTTATGTGTCCATAGCAAGGGTACATCTTATGGAGTTTCTACTTATGCCTTTTCTACAGATCAAACAGAGGCATCTACTTGAAGGGATATGTGAATTGTCTGCTTTCCTACTTACTAAAACTTTGGCTTTTGCTAGATTAATTCTAAGGCCATTTGATTTTAGACCTTGCTTCCACACCTGAAATTTCTTCTCTAGTTCTGGAAGTGATCTGACTATGAGAACAAGGACATCAACATTATATAAAAAAATAAAGAAAGTGAAATAACAGCTTCATGATAAACCAACAAGAGCATCCTTCACATGGTGCTTAATCAGCTAAAAATAGAGGCCAAATTACACTGAAATTAAATTCTATCATCTTAAAAAAAGAAAGGTAATATCAGATAATGTTGTCGTAGCTACACAGTGTCTGAAAGAAAGGTGATATTCTTTTATTCTTTTATTTCAGTCATTTGACAGTGGCCATGCTGGAGTACCACCTTTTAGTTAAACAAATCGACTGCAGGACTTATTCTTTGTAAGCCTAGTACTTATTCTATCAGTCTCTTTTGCTGAACAGCTAAGTTATGGGGACATAAACACACCAGCATCAGTTGTCAAGTGATGGTGGCGGGGAACAAACACAGATACACAAACACACACACACACGACGGGCTTCTTTCAGTTTCCATCTACCAAACCCACTCACAAGGCTTTGGTTGGCTTGAGGCTATAGCAGAAGACACTTGCCCAAGTGGGACTGAGCCCAGAACCATATGGTTGGTAAGCAAGTTACTTACCAGATAGCCACTCCTGCACCTTGTTCATGGTTGGAATGCTTTTTATTATGGGTCACTTCAACTTGAATTGTCCTGGTACTAAACAAAACAAGTTTCATGAGCCACTGCACGAAAAACTTGAAAGCCCCACCACCACCACCACCACCATCCACTCCATTCCGTAGTATCAATGATTGTCCTTGTCTATGTATTCTGAGACAACTGGAGAAGATACAAACATCTCAACATCCTGAATAGGATGTTGTTATATTTCAAAGAAGTTCTAATAGCTCTTCTAAACAGCCTAGATGAAGTGAGGGCAGGTGGAATAAAGACTCACTATCAGCATCACAAATAGTCAATGAAATACCAGCAGTGGATTTGAACTTACAACTCATGAGCATAAAGATGATATCTTTGCCACACAGTTATTTCTTGTATAACCTTGCAAAATGATAAAAATAATAAGGATCCCTTGATTAGACACAAAGCCACAAATATGGAGTGAGGGTTAGTTGACTGAATCAAAGCCAGTAATTAATGATAACTTCTTGCATTGGCACATGGCCAATATTTTTCGTTTTTCTTTCCTTTTTTTGAGGGGGGGGGAGTTAGTCAATTAAAATGATCCCAGTACTTAACTTGTACTTTATTTTATTGACCTTGGAAGGATGGAAGGCAAAGTTAACTTTGGCGAAGTTTAAACTCAGAAGGCAAAAAGCTGGAACAAATACCACAAGACATTTTGTCCAACGCTCTAACGATTCTGCCAATCCAAATAAATAATAACATGTAAAAAAAAAAAGACTTCTATTATGGATGAATGGAGGGGGTATTTCGTTGGTTAAAGCAACATCAGTGACTATTAAATAGTCATACTCTGTTGGACTGATTTTACACAAACAAGAATTACAATATCTATTACACAGAAAACTGCCCATCCAGCTAAGAAGGAATTTTTATCAAAATGGCAAAAAAAAAAGAAGAAAAAGAAATAAAAATAGCTTCTTAATCTCTGTACCTCCCACTCACATTCACACATATACACACATACACAAATGTCATTTACTTAAAATTTGGTGTAACCCACACATACTGTCCACATTGCTAGCATGTATTTAAACACACATAACATTATTATCACAAAGTACTGCTACCCCTCCACTACCACCATTACAAATACATTTATGTACTACTGTACACACACATACAAAATACTATGAACACACTCACACTACTACAAACAATAATACAAGTATGATAACTTTATATCTCTCTCTCTCTCTCACACACACACACACACACACACACCAAAAAAGACACAAAATCATACAAAATACACAGACAAATACCATTATCACATTAAGAGGCTATCAACTCCACTATCCCCATCAGCATTACCATTAAAGTGCTAAAACACAAATACACTAAGAAAGTAAAATACAGACTCCACTAATATTTCACTAATACAGAGGAACACTAGCTGGTACACACATTTGTTTAAATGCTGGTAAGCAATTCATCTTCACAAAATACACTTTAAACAAATACATTTATTATCTGTCTTTACATTCTGAGTTCGGGTCCATAAAAAAAGTACCAGTTAAGTACTGGGGCCGATGTAATCATTTAGCCACCTCCCTCAAAATTTCAGGCTTTCTGCCTACAGTGGAAACGATTATTATTATTACTAAGGCAGAAAGCTGGCAGAATCATTGGCACAGCAGGCAAAAAGCTTAGCAGCATTTTATCCATTTTTATATTCTGAGGTCAAATTCCACCAAGGTCGACTTTGCCTTTCGTTCTTTTAGGGTTGATAAAATAAGTACCAGTGTGATCATTTAGCCCCCTCCCTCAAAATTTCAGGTCATGTGCCTATAGTAGAAACATTATTATTACTAAAGTAATGAGCTGACAGAATCATTGGCACAGCAGGCAGAATGCTTAGTGGCATTTCATCAATCTTTACGTTCTGAGTTCAAATTCTGCTGAGGTCGACTTTGCCTTTCATCCTTTCAGGGTCGATAAAATAAGTACCAGTCAAGCACTGAGGTTGATGTAATCAGCTATCTCCCTCCGCCAAAATTTCAGGCTTTATGTCAATAGTAGAAAGGATTATCATTATTATTATTATTATTATTATTATTATTATTATTATTATTATTACTACTACAAAAGTAAGTTGGCAGAATTGCAAGGACATCAGAAAAATGCATTTGCTCCAGCTCTTTGCATTCCAAGTTCAAATCTGACCAAGGTCAACTTTGCCTTTCATCTTTGTGGGGTTGATAAAATAAAGTACCAGTCAAGTACTAGCATCAATGCAATTGACTACACCCTTTCCCCAAAATTTCAGACCTTTGATAATAGTAGAAAGAATTATTTTCGGATAAAACCCTTTGTACTTTTCATCCTGCCTTTGTCCTTACATGTTTTTGATTTATATTAACCCTTGTGGCCAATAAAACAAGAATTTATTATTATTATTATTAGTAGTAGTAGTAGTAGTAGTAGTAGTAGTAGTAGTAGTAGTAGTAGTCATTAATAATAATAATAATAATAATAATAATAATAATAGTAACCCATCATCACCATCTTCACAGTAGGATATTAATACTTCAATACAGAAACACACATCAACAAACATACTCGAGCAAGCCTGTGCACACACACACACACACACACAAACACACACACACACACACACACACGCACAGGCAGCATTGCACAGACATGCATTCATACATTACTATTACCTCATTACTACCCTACTCCACATTACTACATCTCACACACATATGCTAACACACACATGAAAACACAGACACATATATATAAATAAACACACAACTATTATTTCACCAAAGAATTACCCACCTCATCGTATACTAACATACACCCACCAAAATTTGCTTACACACATTCACACACACATGCACACATACACACACTCATAGTAATGGCCTTAACTTCATAAAGTCTAAGAATAATTAAGATAGCTATGAGCGAGACAGCTGTGTTTCAAAAGGTTACAGATGCAAGAAATAAGGCTAAAAAGCACTCAGTCCTGGATGATATACTGGGTTATTCAGCCAACCCAAATAGATTTGGCACCGAACTTGAAAGTAAATTATCAAAACAGTTGACAAAATTCAGTAAAAATGACATAATATACAATACTTCAGTTTCAAATATACAGATCTCATCCATAGAGTTAGCATAATCCATAATCTAGTTTTGATTATTAATTCTAACCATCCTTTGAAAATTATGTTCATTAACTCTTTCAATATCAACCAACCTGAAACAGCCCTTAGTTCAATGAGACAAATTCCCTGTTTTAACCTTTTAGCATTTAAGTCGGCCATATCAGGCCAAAATAGTTTCCCTGTTTTATACTCAAACTGCCGGATCCAACCTCTCACACTTACCCTACAATTTTAGTCTAAAAAATATACAGCCACATAATCAAAATCTCAAGGCTACAAGATAATGCAGGATAAATTCAAAACAACAAGAATAAATAAGCATTACATTTAACAGAGTAATCTGAATGTTACAGGGTTAAAGTGATTTAAATTAAAACCTATAAATATTTCATGCTAAATTATGTTCCAAACACTAGATTAATAGTTATTTTAATAAACAAACAATATCTGCAACCTTTCATAAGGCGTCTGAGACTTGTGGAAAGAAAGGAAAGCGGTATCTTCAAATTGAAAGCTTGGCCCAAGTGTTTGCAATAGAGTGGACTCTGCTAAAGGCACTCAAGGTTCTAGTTGGGCATATTAAACACAATATGGGTTAAGTCAACCACCAAAGTAGGCCTTGGTAAGATTTAAACTTCAAACCCAAAGTGCCAGAATTAATACCACAAAGCATCAATTCTTAATGGTACTCTTTTATCAACAGTGAAAGGATGAAAAGCAAAGCTGTCCCTGGCAACATTTGAACTCAAAGCATAAAGGATTGGAACAAATACCCTGAAGCATTCTGGCCAATGGTCTAATGACTCTACCAATTAGCCTCTTTGAAGAAAAATATTTGCAAAAACTCGACAGACCTGCTCTACTATTTAGGTAAATATATAAGATTTCAGACAAGACATCTAAAAGAAAAGGATTAAATTTATAAAAAGAAAACAAACCTATTATATTTAGAAATACTTATTAATTCAATATGTTTTTTCTTTAGCCATAATCTATTGTACCATTAATGACACAAAATATAAATCTTATATACACGCACACACACATATATATATATATATATATATATATATATATATATATATATATATACACACACACACGTGTGTGTCTGTGTGTGTGTGTGTGTTTGTGAAGGCACATGGCTCAGTGGTTAGAGTGTTGGACTCACAATCATGAGGTAGTGAGTTCAATTCCTACACTGGACTGTCTGTTGTGTTCTTGTGCATAAAACTTTATTTCACATTGCTTCAGTTCACTCAGCCATAGAAATGAGTTGCGACGTCACTGGTGCCAAGCTGTATTGGCCTTTGCCTTACCTTTGGATAACATCAGTGATGTGCAGAGGGGAGGCTGATATGCATGGGCGACTGTCAGTCATTCATAAACATGCTTGCCTAGACTTATGCCTCGGAGGGGAAGGATTCTCAGTGCAATCCCATGATCATTCATGACTGAAGGGGGTCTTTACTCTTTTAACCATAATATACATACATGTATGTATAGATATGCAGGGCAGGGAATCGTCAATTAGTAATAAAATTAATAATTAACAATTTTGCCGGGTAGCTCAGTATGAAAAAACCTAAGGCAAGTGTTTTTTTACTCTTCTCTACTGTTTTTTGTTCTGTGTATCAAAAATATCGCTATCAATCTGGAGTAATAATTTGTAGTTTTGAAATCAGTAGTTCTTTGACTGCTATTTCTGAATTCTCAGTATGTTGGAGAAGCAGGTTACTGTCAATCCCTATATATTTATGATTATACATGTATGTATATATATATATATATATATATATATATATATATACTGAAATAGCTGGTTCTTTTGGTCAAACTATCGTATCTCCAGCTGCTTCAGATGCCAAGATAGCGAAAATTGTCAAAGTGTCGTACAACGGTTTTGCTATGGAATGGTGAAACAAGCAAAAATAAATATTGAAAAAAGGCCTTTGGTCAAATTTGGACATAGGACACTTTAAGATAATAGCAACAATTTGTAAATAAGAGTCACCATCATACAAACAGTGTTATTCATTTCAAAAACATCTTGGCTATGGTGAAATATTACCTTACTGGAAACAGGTAAGGTGGCAACAGGAAGAGCATCCAACCATAGATAATTTGCCATAAAAAATTCTGTCTGACCCATGCCAGCATGAAACAATGGACATTAAATGATGATATGTTATCAGGATGTTAAATTGGCAGAACCATTAGAGTATCAGACAAAATGTCTTATGGTAGTTTTTCTGACTCTTTATATTCTGAGTTCATATCCCACTGAGATCAGATTTGTCTTTCATATTTCCAAGGTTGATAACATAAAGTACCAGTCAAGCAGTGAGGTTGATACAATTGGTTAGTCCTTTATTCCTCCAAATTTCAGGCCTTGTGCTTGTATTAGACAGTTATTATTGTAAATGGTTACCATGTGTGTGTGTGTGTGTGTGTGTGTGTGTGTGTGTGCACACAGAATTTAAACATTTAGGAAGAACAAAATCAGAAATGTAATAACAAAGAAAGGTCAGATTGCAATAACTAGAATGGCTTTAATAAAATTAGACCATTTTTGGAACAAAGAAAATATCCCAACAAGCTGAGTGTCATCATCATCATTGTTGTAGTTTTAACAGCCATTTTCTTGTGTTCACATGGGTCAGATGGAGTTTATTGGGGTAAATTTTCTACAGCTGGATAGATGCCATTACTGTCACCAACCCTTACCCATTTCCAAGTTAAGTAATATTTCTCCATGGCCAAACATGTTTTTGTAGAATATTGAAAATGAATGACTTGTTTACAACAATCACACAACATCAAGACAAGGAAACACAAGCATAAACATATTCACACATGTAGTATGATCACAACTGTCCAACAAACAGTAATGTAAAACTTTAATGTAAAACAGTTTGAGAAAATTTTTCAGTTTTAATATAAAGCATATTTCTCTACCTTCAGTATTTGAGTATTATTTTTTACCATCTTGTTTTGCATTTATATGTTTACATATGTATGTATACACACGCACACACACACGCAACAGGCTTCTTTCAGTTTTCATCTACTCAAAAGTCTTTGATAAGCCTGGAAATATAGAAGATGCTTGCTCAAGGTTCCTCAGAGCAGAACTGAACCCAAAACTATGTGATTGGGTAGCAAACTTTTCAACCACCAGTCATGCCTGTGCCTTTGGAATTAAATTGGACTGACATGACCAGGATTCAAACTTGGGTTACCATGGCCAGAATATGCAGTGCTAACCACTCGACAACCATGAACACACTGATTCTTAGTCAAAGCCAATTCCTCTTTACCAATGCTACTTGTTGTTGTTGGCTGTTGGCACTCCGTCGCTTACGACGTCGAGGGTTCCAGTTGATCCAATCAACGGAACAGCCTGCTCGTGAATTAACGTGCAAGTGGCTGAGCATTCCACAGACACGTGTACCCTTAACATAGTTCGCAAGGATATTCAGCGTGACACAGTGTGACAAGGCTGGCCCTTTGAAATACAGGTACAACAGAAACAGGAAGAAAGAGTGAGAGAAAGTTGTGGTGAAAGAGTACAGCAGGGTTCGCCACCATCCCCTGCCGGAGCCTCGTGGAGTTTTAGGTGTTTTCACTCAATAAACACTCACAACGCCCAGTCTGGGAATCGAAACCGCAATCCTATGACCGCATGTCCGCTGCCCTAACCACTGGGCCATTGCTACTAACATATTTGAAAAAAGCATGAAGGCAACATATTCTGAAATTTCACTTCTCTATGAAAGTATGACCTACTGTCTGAATAAGAAATCGAGTGATTCATTAGAATTTTGTGCAGGTAAGATATGGTGGGGACAGTGAGGTACTCAAGCTTGGCAACATGTCTGTATCTACTAATAGTATTATCATGCCAAAAGGTACCAATCTATAACAAAGTAATGATAGTGAAAATTAGGTGCTTAATCCCCAAGGTTACCTACCTACCTACTTACCTTCTGAACTATCTACCAACTTACTTACCAAGCAAGGGTACTGAGCTAAGAAGTGTAGTAAAATTACATACATCATAACAGCAATCACTGAATATACACACACACACACAAAAAAAACAGAAAAAAAACTGATTGTACTCCTCCTCCCTGTGTGTTTTATTTATGATGAGTGATCATAAGTTGGCTTACACCCACCTACCCACTCGCCCCACTTGTACATCACATCTAACACCATCACCACTGGTAGGAGTAGAGAGGAGAGGTAGGATGAAGGCGAACAGGGCTCGGTGGGTGGGGGTTGTCGAAGTGAAGGTGAGAGGGAGCAACCAGAGGGAAAAGGAGAGGAGTGAGGGAAGAAGAGAAGTGAAAGGGAGAATGAGGTAATGATGGGAAGGTGAGAGTAGGGTAATGGCAGGGGCAGGGAGGAAGAACAAGGTAATAAAGTAAAACAACTAAGGGAGCAGGGAAGAATTATAGAGTATCTTAGAATTTCATCTTTGTTCTAAAAAGAGAGAAAACAGAGAGAGAGAGAGAGAAAACAGAGAGAGAGAGAGAGAGAGAGAGATTGAGTCAAAGGAAATGAGAAACACATGGTTAGCTTCACCACTATGGAGTAGCAATGGAACAAAGTAGGGATGGTGGGAGTAAATTCCTCAACCATTCCTCTCCTCACCTTGCCACACAACACTACACTAGACTAATCTATACACAAAAACACAACTGTAAAACCCTGCCATACATAATATACACACCAAGATAACAATCAATTTACTGTTCTACATACATACGCTCAGCTATGTACAACTACATACATGCTCATACAAATTATATTTTCATCATTATTGTCATCATCATTATATTATTATTATCATTATCATTGTAGACTGGCAGAATCACTGGAGCATTGGAAAAATATGCCTTGCAATATTTCTTCCAGTTCTTTACATTCGGAGTTCAAATCCCACCAGAGTCAGTTTTGTTTTTCATCCCTCTGGGGTCAATAAAGTACTACTCAAGTACTGGGGTTGATTTAATCAAATAACTCCTCCTCCTATCAAGTTTTGTGTCTTTGTGCCTATCTTTTATCTTTCACTTGTTTCACTCATTGGACAGCAGCCATGCTAGGGGCACTAAAGGATATGCCAAACCACTAAATTACAGGGGCATAAACAAACCAACAGCAGTTGTCAAATAGAAGCAGTGGAAACAAATTCAGTTACAAAGATGCACACAGATATATAATGGGCTTCCACACAGTTTCCATCAACCAATTCCACTCACAAGACATTAGTCAACCTGGGAATTTATCAAAGGACACTTTGCTCAAAGTGCCACACAGTGGGACTGAACCTGAAACCATGTAGTTGAGAAACTTGCCTTGCAACCACATGGTTTCAGGTTCTCACAGAGGTGCAGCCATGCCTGCACTTCTGTGAGAAATGATTATTAGCATTTTCAAAAGCCTTCAGATTGGCGGAACTGTTGGAGCACTGGAGAAAATGCATTGTGGTATTTTTTCTGACTCTTTACATTCTAAGTTCAAACCCTGTCGTGCTCAACTTGCTCAGTTTTTTTTTGAGTTGCTAAATTTAATTACCTAATCCTGTCCCTGCAAAATTGCTGGCCTTGTGCACAAATTAAAAATTATGAATTGAAATATCACCAAAGTCATTTTTGTTTTTCATTTTTTGGGGGACCAAAAAAGCTAAGTACCAGTCAAGTAATGGAGTCAATGTAGCCAACGATTCTTCTCAGGCTAATATTTTGCTCTTTGCCTATATTAGAAACTATTATTATTATCATTATTATTATTAAAGTGGCAAGCTGGAAGCATCATTAGCATGTCGGGTAAAATGCTTAGCAGTATTTCGTTTGTCTGCATGTTCTGAGCTCAAATTCTGCCGAGGTTGACTTTGCTTTTCATCCTTTCGGGGTCGATTAAATAAGTACCAGTTATGCACTAGGGTTGATGTAATTGATTTAATCTCTTCTCCCAAATTTGAGGCCTTGTGCTTCCAGTAAAAAGGATTATTATTATTATTATTAAGGCAGCAAGCTGGCAGAATTGTTAGCACACCGGGCAAAATGCTCACCAGTATTTTGTCTGTCACTACATTCTGAGTTCAAATTCTGCCAGGGTTGACTTTGCCTTTCAGAGTCAACAAAATAAGTACCAGTGGAAAACTGAGGTTAATGTAATCGACTAGTTCCTTCCCTCAAATTTCAGGCCTTGAGCCTATAGTAGAAGGGATTATTAAGGGCGATTAGAATAGAATTGATAAGGTTCAGCAAAGGATTAGTAGCAGAAAGAAACAGAGTAGAGGCAGAGCTAGTCAAGAAGTTAGGGAGGCTTTTAGAAAAGGCATCGCGACCAACATGCCTGCAGCAATACTGGCACTCAACCAATTTTCAACATGAAACATGATGGTTACATTGTCAGAGCTAAGGCACAAGCACTTAAGACATGAAAGGATGAAAGTCGTTCAATGGGTCCAAGTGGCAGAGGCACAGCATGGCAATAAATCCATGATCCGATCCTTTCTAGACAACGATGAGCAAATGATAACTGATCTGAGGTAGATATGTGCGGCCTTTCAGTGGTGCTTTGCTTAACTGTTCAGGAACAGCAGTGAGCCGGGTAACAGGATGGATTTCACATCCTACCTTGACGGGCTGTCACAGCTATTGATGGTGGAAGCAAAGTGCCAATAACAATCTTTGAAATTTGAGAAGCAATGGCTAGCTGCACAAGGGATAAATCATCTGCTTTGGATGGTCTGTCCTACAAGCTTTACACTTACATGCCAGACTTGTTCAGTGACCTCTTAGCAAATGTTTACTGCACTGAGGGTATGACATCTCCAGTGATCCCTTGACAATGAACAGGTGTGGTCACTGTTTGCCAAATATGTCTTTCTGCAGCTAGTTTCCTTAATGGAGCTGCAGTCCTGGGTAAAACAGAGACCTAGAGGGAGCATTTGGAAAGTGGATGTCTTCAAGTGCTTGCAACCTTCAACCAATTGGACACTGCTCTTTTCTGGAGAACTTTCAGCCTGGGATTAATGGATAATTTCCAAACATCTCTGGGCTGTAATATTTGCTCTTGCACTTTATGTTTCCACTTTGCTTTTCATCCATCCAGGACTGATAAAGTACCAGGAAAGTACTGGGGTCAATGTTATTTGTGTCACAAGGACTGGACCCAGTTAACAAACATTCTAGTGTTTAGTGATAAACAGAAAATATACCTACATCATATTTCCACAATGTTCATCTTTGACTCTGTATTTATTATTTCGGTTATGACTGTTTCTTAAATGCATATCCATAGGTGGTGAAGGTACTACCTCACAATCATGAGGTAGTGAGTTTGATTCCCACACTGGGCTGTGTGTTATGTTCTTGAGCAAGACACTTTATTTCATGTTGTTCCAGTTCACTCAGCTGTAGAAATGAGTTGCGACGTCACTGGTGCCAAGCTGTATTGGCTTTTGCCTTTCCCTTGGATAACATTGGTGGTGTGGAGAGGGGATACTGGTATGCATGGGTAACTGCTGGTCTCCCATAAACAACTGTGCCCAAACTTGTGCCCTGGAGGAGAACTTCTAGGTGCAATCCCAGGGTCATTCATAACTGAAGGGGGTCTTTATCCATAATTAGAAATTCCATCTTAAAATGTTTGTTGATTTACTTTTCCTCCATATAGTCTTGCTTCATACTCTATTTTCTCATCAGTCTATTTTGTGGCTCATACAGTCTCTCCTAATGGTAACTCATACAGTAGCTTAAAAATCTCTTCAATTTTCTTTCAGAGTTTAAAATTCTGTTAGGAGCACAGTTTTAAGTGTTTAATCTTGCAATGGCCAATCCAACATGAACATAAACAACACAGCCAGAAAACTAACAAAAGCAAGTTTCATTCAAGAACGACACATTAGTTATGACTATTAGTGCACTACCATTAAATATATGACAGACAAATGCCATGTAATAATCTGTTTCTTGAAAAAACAACTGAAACTATTACATGCTCAGTGTAATAGTGATTAGTGTCAATTTTTTTTCCATTATTTGACTGACTTTTGACTACAATGCAGAGAAAACTTGCAATACCATCATTATTATTATTTACTTATTTACTGAGATAACAGAAAATAATTAGAGGAAAATTTAGTTGCTATAAGTAGATTAGGTGACTTTGGATCCACAACAATTGAAACAAGCAAAACCACATTGGCAACTTCCACTGGGGCTACCTCCCTCGTTATTACATATGCACTCATTTGAAGGGTTATATCAAGTGAATGATAACCTTCTTGGTGCCACATAAAAATCACCCAGTACACTCTGTTAAGTGGTTGATGTTAGGGAGGGTATTCAACCATAAAAATCCTACTGAAGCAGACAGTAGAGCTTGGTGCAATTCTTTGGCTAGCCAGCTCCTGTCAAACTGTCCAGCCCACATCAGCATATAAAACAGATGCTAAATAATGATGATGATTAGGATGAAGATCAGACTGAATAGCAGAAGAAATGCAACATGCCTAGACTGTCACATGGCACCTTATTTGATAAACTACTGAAGGTTGTAGTATTAAGTGCAATCTTAAACCAGATTACTGTATGGAATATCCAGAATATGGATCATTGAGTTGCACTAAAGACATTCAACCAGATATATATCATAGATATACTCATGTCAGGATTACACATCAGCAACAAAAGATACTAGAAAACAACAGCAATAAAAACTACCTGACAATGTATCATTCTTCAAATGGAGAGATTCTCTTTCTGTGATTGTAATAAACATATCAATTAATAACACTAACATGGAAATGTTAAAATTAAGAAGTATAACCATAAGGATTTCTTTGTTAAGGCACAAACCAATTTTGGTCTCCAGATAAAAATGCACATACTATCAATATGTATAAAGATGTTGGAGTGGTAAAAATTATAGAGTACTAGAATATACTAAAAGTAGCACACTCACATCATTGGAAATTAGATGCTGAGATTTACTCATGCCATGTTCCTGCTAATAGCATATGTTATTTCTCACTAAACATTCCTTTCTTTGAATATGTTTCTAGGTAGCCCAGGTCAAAATTAAGAAGGATGGATGGTGCAGAGTAGTCTTGGGCAAAATTTAAATTTAGAAAAAGTGAGTTATGAAACTCATTGCATTCAAGTATCCAGTCACATATTCTGCTGTCTAAGACACTTCTACACCTTGTAAAATGACAATTTGGAATACAAAACACTACAATATCATATGGTGGCCATTTTTGCTCAAAATGTAATCTGTTTTTCTGATTTCCTGTTTGCAGCAACACCACCAACATTACTAAAACCATTATGGTATAAGTAACAACATCAATAGCAATAACAGCTAAAAATAGCAGGTAAAATTTTCCTCAAATCACACTGAAATAAAGAAAACCAGGTTTGCATGATCAGGTCTGGCCTAGGGCTAACAAACAAGAGCAACAGTGATAATACATTACTATCCCCATTACTCACACTCCAGCACATCTGAAATACACCAGAAAACTAATACAACACTATTACTCCTTTACACTTACTTCAAATAAAAGTCTAAAGCAATTACCAACAAAAATAGCACTATAATCAATGACTTTACTAACCCTTAACACCAAAGATATGAGAAGAGGAACAATAACTGTCACACTTTGAGTACCTCCACTTTGCTAGTCTCTCTTGTTATTCACCACTTGAACCTGCTAGCATACAACAGATGTCACACTCAAAACCAACTCCAGTTTGCTAGTATCTGATGTACTTACTTCCAGAAACTCATAGCATACAAAAACAGATAGTGTGATCCTTAAGCAGGTAGCTGTATGATATATTTGAAGTGCTGGATCTGATGACTGCACCCAGTAACTCAACTGACTACATAAGTGTCATAGATTGTTCCAACAAGGCTAAACTGTAGATATCCAGTTACAATGCCATCATCACAACTAATATCAAACCTAGTAATAAGACTGATACAACAACAGCAGCAACATTAACAAAATCAACACCACCATCAAAACCAATAACAAAACAGGAACAAAAACAACATAAGCAGTAAAATGATAGCAAGTATAGCTGGCAGGTATAAGGGAACATAGTAGCCAGAGTAAGAAGAGGATAAAAAAGTGTTTCAGGTGCTACTACCACTGCTGATGACAATGATATATTCTTTTCAAGAGATAACCAGACTGTATGATGTTTGTGTGCAAAATATACTGTTGCATGACAGTAAGATGTGGGCATTCAATATGGAGGATTTTCAAAGGTTAAAATGAAGTTAGCATGCTGCTCTAAATATGTAATATAGGTATACATAAATGACAGAGCACAAATGAACTGAGAAAAAAGTTGCATATAAGAATTAGAAGCAGCATGCAAGAGAAAACACAGTGCTGGTATGGGTATGTGATATCTATGGATGATGACAGCTGGAAAAAGAACTGCCAAGAGATCCAAACCACAGGAATTCATGGTAGTAGTAGAAGTGTAAAGACTGATCTCAAAAGGCTGAACCTCATAAAAGAGATGACAAAGTACTGTAACGAATGCTGGTACACTATGTATCATCACAACAATGCCACAACACCAGTAACACAAAAGACCAAAACATAAACAGTCACGAAACTAGTACACCTGTATGAATACACTGAAAGCTACATGCTCATGGAATATAAATGTACTTACAAACAGATCACAATATACTCACATATATGACAATGAGGATAACACACACACACACACACACAATGAGGAAGAGAAAGAAAAAGGGGAGAGAGAGTTGAGTTATTCATTCATGAAAAGATGAAACCCTGATAGATACACTCACAACCTGAGTTCTAATACATTTGCTACACACATACATATACATGAAGAGCTGATACATAAGACAGCCTGTAAGACATCATTCAACCCATGCCAGCATGGAAAATGGACATAAAATTATGATGATGATGACACATACTTGCATATCTTTTACGTAAGTACAACAGTGAAAGATGATCTCTGCGATCTTGATAATGATCCTTGTGATAATTGTTCTGCACAGAGTTATAGACAATCCCTTGTCACTCTTGCTGTCAGAAATGATGCAGCGAACCAGTAACTGAATTGTTGGAAACTCATTACCAATGATGCCATTGTTCACCAATTACAATATAAAATAAGTGAAGCAGAACATACCTCATTACCAGTTGACAAGATGGCCACAGTTGGCTTCTGGAAGCATTTGGCTTGCACCACACCAGCAGTTGCTAAGAGTCCAAGTTCTGAAGGTCCAAGTCTTTGGTTCCGTTTTAAGATCTTTTCACCTTGTGGAATATCAGCACCAACAGGCCTGAAGAAGACAAAGTCTTATGTTGAAATCATGATGTTATCAATGAATTTAAATCTATGTTCTTTTTTCAGTTGAACAAGTCATAATTATACATAAGCTTACATTCCTTGTCTTTCTCTGTCTCTATGTGTAGATATCTATCAATCTGTTTATTCATTTCAATTTCCTCTCTTTCCTTCACACACACAATTACACATATTTTCTGTCTTCAAATTTTAGTGGTTATATCAATACTACTATCTTCATATTCTCTCTCTCTTTCTCTCTCCATAAATACCTATTTATCATTTCTTTATAAGAAAATAAAGCTGACACATGAGGATCTAGAACATGTTTCAAAAATTAGTAACATATATTGCAGTTTAATATTTTACAACCTAACTGAAGAGAAAGGGTTGTAGTTTTAAGAGATGGCCATATCAGATCAAAGGGTTGAATGCAATATGAAAAAAAAAGAAAATATTACTTTGAAACCCAAATGACTCTTAAGAATCAGTGTTGATGTTTTGCTGTCACCAAGGAACCTAAGGAAAAATTCAAGATGATCTGGTACATATTTCCAATAGTTCATAGAATTAAGATGTTTTTCTTCAGTTTTGTGGCTTTTTACCAGTCAGTCAGAACAATACCCATGGCTGTTTATTTTCTTCAGCTCCAACACAGGCCAAGAGAAAGGGAAGAAGTTATCTATAAGTTGTAAACCCCAGCCTGAATGCTACAACAGAGTGCTAAAAGCACCTAAGGATGAATTGACAGTGTTAAAACATTAAGTATACCATCTAAAACCTTAGAATGCAAATAGCAAATAGCCAGAAGAAATATTGCAACACACCTAGTCTGATGCTGAAAGCCAGAACAAATACTGCAAGGAAGTTTGTTCTAAGCCATCTCTATAATAGAATTGTAACTGTGAATGTGGAAGAATGAAACTCTTTGCATCTGTAGAAGAATAGCATTAATATTATTGGGATATTGTGACAAGTGTTTTGAAAAGTATGACTCTACAGCCTATTTCATACAGTAAATTAAAGATCATGATAATGTTCATTAGACCAAACTTACCTGATATCTTGACCTGTAGTTGGTGATTTCTTAATCAATACTTCTAACTCCTCTTTCCCATCATTTGTCTTCTTTAGTAATTCAGTATCTTCCACTTGTACAACTGCATCAGCTCCCTGTGGTACAGGGGCCCCAGTGGTGATACGCATACAATAGGAGGACTCTAGACGGGTCTTCGACTAAGACAAAAACAAAACCATAACAAAATGATTTTAATATTTACAAAAAAGAAATAGGATAAAGAACAACAAAACACACACACGTGTACATATATACATACGCATATACACACACATGCACACTCACATTGAAAACTGTAGAAGAGATACGAAGATGTTAATTCAAAGACTAACATTATCATGATGATACAGATAATGATGATGACATTAGACAATGTAGCTGAAGATGATGATAATCACGATTAAAATAAAGAGGAAGGTCATTATCATTATTGTAATGTTCATTTATCCCACACTTGATTGCCAGACAGAATTTCTATGGTCAGAGTCCTTTCAGTCACCAACCTTCACTTGTATCCAAAGTAGGTAATATTTCCTCATGGCTGGATATGTTTACAGAGAAGACGGGAAATAAACAACACTGTTTGTATGAGGCTAACACTGATTCACAACCATTACACAATGAGAGAGAGAGAGAGAGAGAATGGGCTTCTTTCAGTTTCTGTCTCCCAAGTCCACTAACAAGGTTTTGGTTGACCCAGGACTATATAAGTAAACACTTGCCAAGGCCTCAGACAGTGAGATTGAACCCCAAATCATATGGTTGAGATATAACCTTCTTGACCACACAGCCATGTCTGAACCTATGATAATGAAATAATTGCTAACAAGCATAGATGAAGATAATGGTTAAGACAAGATATAAAAGTCCACTGCTAAATTTCTCATCTTAATACCTGAAGGTTTTTGGTCATACCACAGACCCATTAATGCTGCTGTGCTAACTTGATGCTGATTGAGTAGTCTGAGTTTTGTTACTCATTTTTGCAGGTTGAGAAGATAGAATTAACATGATGCAAAGTGCATTGCACAAGAACACAATGAGCCTCCTGGACTAGGAATTGATCCCAAGACCTTATGATCAACAACCCAGTTGCCAAACCACTCAGCCATGTGTCTTCTGAGTAGCAAATAATCAAAACTCTCTTCAGTTCATAAATAGCTTCTAGCTTCCCTCTAGAAAATTTTGCTTGTTGCCACTGAGGTAGGTAGGATACTGTTCAAGAAAAAGGCTGAACCCAACATATGATAGACTTTCTATCTAACAGAATCGCTCATGTGTTATTATATGACTTCAATGATTAGAAGTATTTTTCAATGGGTAAGCAATCAGGATGCCTGCTCTAGGAGAAGTGGAAATAAGTGTTGTGAAAATAATGTCTAACTCAAAAGTATTTATGGCATATATAAAGAAAAATGTATACAAGAATAAAAAAAGAGTCAAAAACTTGGTTGCATAGGACACTTAGATTCTCTATGAAGCTATTGGCTGTGTTGAAAATCACTACATCTCGCATTTGTAGATCTGAAGAAGGTCCTTGCTGAGGAGCCTCACACTGTGATCTGGTAGTTGTTGAAGGAGTAAGAGAAAGACAAATGGCTGGTGAGAATTGTACGAGCCATGTACAAAGGAGCTGCCAGCAAGGTGACAGTCAACAATGTAGCATGCAGGTAAGAGTCCAGCAGGATTCAGTTCTTAGTTTCTTCCTATTTATCATGGCCCTGCAAGCCATAACAGAGGGGTCTAAGACCATCTGTGGAAATTCATATATGATGACCTAGTTCTTAAAGTTGAATCTTTTGTACAGTTAGAAAAATTCCTGTCCAGGATGCAAAACCTAGAATCAAGAGACTTAAAAGTAAATTTAG